>NC_140540.1:397869-444118 GCF_057382185.1 Mchenga conophoros
GTGCAACTTTATTCTTCTGGGCGATCATTCCCTGCCCTCTCTTACCTGCATTTATCCTTCTGTCCTACTCCATTCCTATATCACTCTTCATCTCTACATGTCCTTTCCCTCAGGCAAAAGCCCTGTGTCATCCTTTCCACTCTTCTCCCCTCCTCTTCTTTCTCTCCCTCTCTCTCTCTCCCAACGCTCACTCTCGCCTTTTCCTCCCTGCAGCCCTGTCGACAAGACGAGACGTCTGTGTGTACCATACACTGATCTCGGCAGACACCTGTTCCACCCCCTCTCTCCCTCCTACTCTTTTCACTCCGTCTCCACACACACACACACACACACGCAGACACACATGCACAGTTGGAGATGAGGGGAAAGCATGAAGCAAAATGCTCCAGTGAATAATTTAAGTCTATACAGCAGGGAACCAAAATGGAGCCTGTCAAGCTGACAGATCCATTCAAACAGCAAAGAGACAGGTCCCTTACTAGCTTGAATCTGATACTGGGAGTGGAAATGATACAGTGACTAATGATTCTTTCTTATCTCCTTACATTTGGAATACAATAACCTTTTGACCGGTAAAACGTCAAACGGCGTTCTTCTGTTTTCAAGGTGAGTCACAAGACCCCAAGGTCCTCATTGGAGTGTCGCTGATATGAGTTCAACTCTAACAAAATCTATATATTGATCCACTTATCGGTGATTCTCTTTGGATAAGATACCCCGCCATGTGAGACAAAACCTATGAAGGTTATTAAGTATAAGACAAAAGCAAAGCTTTCAGGACACAATCTGGAAGAGAGCATCAGAGGGTAAAAAAAAAAAATCACGAGGGCCACTCACAGTTCAATGGCTTTGTTCCACATGATGACGTAGCCTGAGAGCATAAAGGACTCCACGTTGACAATGTGGATGTTCCCTCGTTCTGTGCCGATGTACAACCATTTACTCTGGAAGGGCAGGTGGCAGAAAGTTATTCTGTGGACAGAAGGAGAGGAGTGTTAGAAACAGAGGAAAGGGAGGAAAAGAAAATGTGGACAAAACCTCAGAGGAAGACAGAAAGCCAAAAGTAAGAAGCTTCTTGAAAATCACTCAGTCTTATTCTAACACGACAAATTATGCAAAACTATGAGAGGATTATTTACCACTCCACCAGGTCGAAGCAGTCAAGATGAGAGTGGCAAACCACAGATTTCTGAGTCATTCAATCAGACCCTTTTCCTCTACACCCACAAGATACATGAGGGCAAAGAGGCAGCCATCATTTTCTTCGGGTTTTTTTTTCATTATCACCCACATCTCCTCCTTTTATCCATCAATCAGACTCAAGTTTAATGAGAGGTTATAAACCCTTCCCTCCTTATCCATTCATCTTCTCATCCCTTTTTCATCATTTTGTTCTTTCATCCATTCTCCAATTCAACTTTCAATCCATCTGAGGAATAGTAATGTACAACCTTGCTAATCCGGCTTGCTAATATTTCAAGGTTATTCGGCTCCTCCAGCGATCCTTTTGATTCTGCATGGTGGTTTGAGCCACACCTGTGGTGCTGAGAAGCTTGTATCTATAGGACAAAGCCCATAAGTTTCATCAGCTGAGAAAGCCATCCATGCAGGAGGAGAAATAAAGCTGCACTTCTTGTTCAGTATTTCTAACAATGGTACAGCAACGTACTTCCTCCTCAGCGCTGACGGGTTTGCTCAAGTTTAACAGCAAAGTCACTTGGCACAATTGCTGGCAATTTGCTGCTATCAAAGACAGATTAAGTGGAGGCAGTGTGTCAACAAAATGCTTTGAGATAAAACAGAATATAGTTTACATTTATCTTGGTACCTTGGCAGGGATGAATTAAAAAAAACTGAACTTAAAATCAGGCTCTGTACTATATCATGAAGGATTAAATTAACCATACGCAACTAGGGCTGCCACGATTAGCCGACCAGTCACAATTATGTCGACTATCAAAATCGTCGACGGCGTTTAAAGCCTTGTAAAATCCTGAAAGACGCAGGAATACGTAGTAGGATTTAAGTGTGTAATAACGGACTGAAACAGAAGATGCATGTACAAGGATGCCAGCTGCTGTTAAACCCCGACGAAGAAGAAAAGTTATATCGTAGCTGTGTTCAGGGGCCGCATCCTTCGGAGGCCGCATTTGAAGGCCGATTACGTTACAGCGACGTGACGAAGGCTTTCCAAATTCGAAGCCTTCTGCAAATGCAGCCGACAAATGCATCCTACTTTTCCCCAGATTTGAAGGATGGGTCGGGCGTATCCTTTGTGGCCCAACCTATCCCAGAATTCATAGCTCAGCCAATTCGAGTTTCAAACAATGGTGAATGTAGCTGTGTAAACTTCAAATATCTGCTCGGTTTATCAAGACATCACATATTTGCAAAAGTGCTTCGACGTTTTCAGAGACATCTGTTACCCACCAGCTCGATAGCTAGCCGGGGTTCAAGGCTCACTAGAGCCCGTGAGAACACCGGACTCCCGGCAAATTGTTTTCAAACCCACCGCGGTCTTTCGCTACTCAGGTTAAACATGATATATAAGTCACTTAGATAACTTAAAACTTTTACTGTTTGGCTTTTTTCAGTGTTTTATTTGTTCCTGAGTAAATCGGTTTGGCTGATATTAAAGTTACAGTTTTCACACAGCTGAATAAATGTCAAACAGAAAACTGATTATCAGAAGCGTGAGATGGTCGAGAATTTACTCCAGTGTCCTGTCCTAGATAGCAAGAAGTTTATTAAACTTCACCGAGACAATCTGCAAATTTTATTAAAAGTTTAATAAACTATCATCTTGTCTTTATTTTTAGTTAGCACATACCGTAAATACTTAAAGCTGTAAGCTAATGATAGTTATATAAGTGCAGACGCATGCTGATGCAATAAGCTGTACGTTTTACGTCCAATGGATGCATGATCTGATTAGTCGACTAATCGCAAAAATAATCGGTGACTAGTCGACAATCAAAATAATCGTGTGCGGCAGCCCTATACGCAATATTAAAACAATTCCTTATAATTAGAAAAATATGCAATCCCATTTTCTGCATGATTCAATGTTGATTCAATTGAGCATAACTAATGTGCAAAAGCATTTTAGAGATTAGGGATGGGTATCGTTTAGGTTTTATCCGATATCGGTGCCAAACCGGTACTTTTGAAACGGTGCCCGTGCTTAAACGGTGCTCAAACCGGTGCTTAAAGAATGGAGAACACAAAATTGGTCCAAAAACCTCTCATGTTCAGCTGTTTTTTTGTAAAAAGATAACAATGTTAGCCTTTTTTATGGCATCACTCTTGGCTGGAAGCAGTGCTTAATCAATGGAAAAAACACAAACTTTGTCCAAAAACCTCTCATGTTTAACTGTTCCCCACTTTTTCTTTGGTCATTTTAGCCTTTTTGGCCAGGGTGAAGGGAGTATCTGCCATCAAACAAGAAGACAGCCGCATGTAGCTATGATGATGTTTGCTAGTTCACCTTACATGCATTAATTTGATAATGCGGTTAGCCTACTCAGCGTAAATTACACACGAACAACATTAAGCTACTCACTCAGAGAAGAACAGCTGCTGCTGCTGCCGTCATCATCCGTCATCATTTCTGCTACACTGGCAGGGCTAGGGGCCAGGACTCTCCTCTTCGGGTTTTTGGGGGATGTTGCTAACTCCGGGTCCGATAACAGGCACCACACCCGCAGTAGATGCGCTCGGTGTGAGGTCTCGCAGCAAGCTATCAAATACGGCGCATTTCTCAGCTTTTAAAAAAAACGCTATGCGTCGCCAGGTGTTTCATGGGATTCGAGGTGTTACCTCCTTTGACAGTATCACAGTATCAGCTTAAAGCACTTGTTGCAGGCTGCTGAGTTTGCATATTTTGCTGTGAAGTACAGCCAGACTTTGACCGCTTCGCCTTGGGCATTTTTAATCTGTAGCTCTGCTCTAAAAGAACGTACGTACCTGGACCCGCCTGCTATCCTCGGAAACGTAAAATGATTGGCTAGAATCTAAAGTGTATGACATCTCAGGAAAAAAAGCACCGAAATAAAGCACCGAAATGTGCGCTGCTTTTCGGTCTGGTTACTACCGTTTATGTCAGAACCGGTACCCATCCCTATTAGAGATACAACTAAATAATAGAAACTGTGATCTTGGTTATACATATGCAAAAAAAAATACCCTGTTGAAGCATGACGGGTAACTCGATCTCTAGTTATCAGGATTTGTGTCTCCATGTGCAGCATATGGATGTTGCCAGTGAACATTAGTAATTGCATCTCCTCCAAAACTTACTTCGCAAAGCTGTTCGGTAGCTTAAAGCATTTTAAAACTTTTCATTCACTCTGGGAGTCGATCTCACACTGTTGCTCCGGGGCTGTACTGAGATCAGCAGCAGCTCTTACTATAACACACGCTCTTCCCCTCTCTGCCTCCATGCTCTGCTTTAACAAATAAATATATTCATACTTTTGGAGAGGCAGCAGGCTGCATCACATACCAAGCCTCCAAAATAACACATGCAAAGAGACATAAAACAACATTTAACTCATATTTTGTATGACCACGTTTATTCTTCAACAGAGGCTGAACCTTCTTGAGCGATTTGTCTTGTGATTTCTTTAAGTAGTCTTCAGGAATAGTTCTCTAGGCTTCTTAAAGGACATTTAAAACTCTTTTTGGATGTTGACTGCTTTTTGTTTTGCTCTTAATGTTCCCAATGTGTTTGGGATCACTGTCATGCTGACAAATGAAACTGTTGCCAATCCAGTGATTTCCACATGGTATTGCATGGTGAATCAAAATCTGATGGTACTTTTTGGTGTTCTTTATTTCATCATATTTTGTGAAGACCCCCACCACCACTGGCTGAAATTCACCCTAAACCATGACAGAGCCTCCACCATGTTATACAGATGGCTGTGGACATACATTCTTGTACCTCTTTCCTTATACTGTTGATGATTTGAACCACAACTTTCATAGATTTATCAATCCATAAGACCTGTTGCCACTGATTTTCAGTCCAGTTCTTGTGTAATTTGGCATTTTGCCACCTTTTCCCCTTCTTAACAGTCACCTGAGATCATTTTTCACGAGCTTTCGGCAAAGTGTAGATAAATCAACCTGCAAAGACCTGAAACAGATCCTGTGTCAGAACCCAAGGACATGATTTTCAGATGCCGTTCATCTGCCTTGCCACTTCTTCCAAAGAAATGTTCGCAAATTCTTTAGAGACACATGCATCATGCCTAGATACACCAGGTTTCCAGCCAATAGCTCTTTGGGAATCACTTTTTTGGTGCAAAAATGATATTTTATGCTTGTCAAAATGTGTTATGTTTAGCATTTTTTGTAAATTCAGCTAAAGAAATGGAACAACTTTGTGGTTTTGCAACAAAATGCTAGTAACATTGTGTCTACAATTAAAAATTGGTTATCTGTTATGTGTAGACGTAACAGTGGTTCATCCCTTGGGCTAGATGGCTCTTTTGCGCTTGAATGGTTCATAACTCAAAGGTTCACAAAGCCAAGGACATTTTAAAAACTGAAGAATGAATGGTTCCCCAGAAGCAAAGTGTAGAGGAGTGAGGTGTGGATCAAGGCCTTTGGACAGTCTTGTACTATTATAAAGTGGAAGAGCTTAGCTTTCATCATACTAGGTTCATGACAAAATCAAAATCAAGTTTTAGCATATTGTGGAAAGTATTTTGCAGTGACTGACCTTTTGAAATCTTCAAAAAATAAATGTAACCCAGATTTTTCACGTCCATGTGTAAGATGCATCTACGCAAAGCAGGGACATGATAAGGCTTAAAGGTTGCTGATTTGATTTTGTGTGTTTACCAATCTCAACAGTTTCCATATATCTCTTTCTTCAAGAATAGTGTTATATACACACTTCAAAATCTCTTAGGGAAAAAACGAACCAGATACCAGAAACCATAGTTGAAACCACTAAAAACGTGATTTTTAGTGGCTAACTCGCATGTGGATAGATTATCAGAGAGATGCACATCTTTGTACAGATGCACTTAACCAGAGGAAATGTAACAGCAACACGGATATTCATGATAACTTGTGGGATCCTTTTATCTAGCAGACGGTCCACTGCACAAGCAGATGTGCCTCGTCTATGCATATGAGGGCTTGCATGTGAGCATGCGTCGATTTCATGAGCGATGGTTTTGTAAAATGCAAACATATTGTAGTTGTTACTGCATTTATGCTTACTGTCTGTCTGTATATGTGAGTGCAAATGGGTGTGTGTGTGGTTATTACGTGCTCCCCAGCTGTTGATATGAATTAATGTAATTGCACATGTATTGTGTGCAAATGTATGTTGTGTATAAATAGGTTTGATCCATGAGCATATACAAGTCAACTGCCAGAATATAAGGGCCAACTGTGAAGCATAATTATACAAATTATCCTTGCAGTTTGTTAGTGTGTTACTGTGTATGTGTGTGTCCATTTCTCTGTGCGTGTGTGCAAACACGCACTCAGTTGTTTGTGCAGTTGTCATTACGTGTGTGTCACTGTGTTCACACTTGTTGTGCATGCACGCGTCTCCTGGTGAAACCTCCAGCTTCAAGTGGTCACCACACAGCTGCTGGTTGCAGGCTCGGAGCCAAGCACACTGCCTTAGAAATGACAGACACCTGCTGCACAACACAACTCTGACACTAACTGCAATGTGAGCTAGACGTATGACAGTACGGTTCGCTGTGAATTAATTGTGGAGAGGGGACACTCCAGAAAGTCATCTTTTATAAAGCCTGGTTTTATGTGGCGTTCCTATCAGTGAGGATCATCCAGTAATCTGCTCGCGCCTGTAATTAGAAATCACCAGTTACAATACTTTGATCTACGCTGCCTTGATCTTGTGACACTTTCCTTTTTTCTGAACAACATTTTACCATGCTATCCTTCAGCACAGACCACAGGGTGCAGAATGGCTAAATAGACAGTAATATGAAACAAAGTTGTTTCCAGTGAACCTGTCCTGTGTGGTTTTATATTAATTCACATTCCTGTTTGCAAATACACTCACTGGCCACTTCACTGGTTACACTTTTTCAACTGCTCCTTAATGCAAATACCTTATCAGCCAATCACATGGCAGCGATTCAAAACATTTAGAAATGCAGACAAGTCAACCTGCTGAATTTTTCCCTGCATAAACATCTATAAGGTTTACAGAGAATGATAAAAGGAAGAAAAAGAAAATATGCAGTGAGCAGCAGTTTTGTGGGTGAAAATTCTTTGTTGACACCAGAGGTCCAAAGACACTGTTTCAGGCTGATAGGAGGCCAACAGTAATTCAAATAACCACTTGTTACAGCCAGTGTATACAGAAGGGCACATAATACATATAATCGAAACTGCAGCAGATGGGCTACAACAGCAGAAGACCACACTAGGTGCTGGATTAGTCCACAATTCACCTGCACTAATCAAAATCTGATAACAGAAGACTAGAAAAACGTTGCCTGGTCTGACAGGTGTCAAATTCTGTTGCAACATTCAAATGGGAGGGTTAGAATTTGGTGTAATCAACAGGAAAGCATGAATCCATCCTGCTTTATATCAACGAGTCAGGCTGCTATTGGTGTTATGGTGTGTGGGGGAAATTTTAGTACCTTCGTGCCAACTGAGCATCATTTAAACACCACAGCCTACTTGAGTATTATCCATCTTCTGATGGATGCTTCCAGCAGGATACTGCACCATGTCACAAAGCTCAAATCATCTCAAAGTGGTTTCTTGAACATAACAATTAGTTGACTATACACAAATGGTATCCACAGTCAGATCTCGATCCAAAAGAGCACTTTAGGGATTTGATGGAACAGGAGATTTGCATCATGGATGTGAAGCTTTGCAGCAACTGTGTAATGCTATCATTTCAATATAGAGCAAAATCTCTGAGGAATGTTTCTAGCGCATTGTTGAATCAATGCCATGAAGAATTAAGGCCATTCTGAAGGCAAAAGAAGGTCCAACACGAGCAAGCTGCAACTAATGAAGGGGTGAGTGTATATTAACAGGGGTGATCATGAACATAAATGTATATTGTTTATAAATATGTTTGATCTGTAAACAATGGGAGGAGAGGATGAAGACAAAGTTAATCATTGTTTCATTTTACTCACTGTGTTTCTTGCCAATATTCTCTTTCAAAAGCTATTCAAAGTCTGAAATTTTACAATAGTTTGGATTTCTTTGGTATTATTTGGATTAAATTGGATTATTTGGATTAGAGTGATTCAGACACAGACAGCGAACAAAAAGAAATCTCCATAAAAATGACATCACCATTGTCAAGCAGTTACAGCAGCCAAAAAAAGTCGTGTAAGAGTTGAACAGTCTTTAAACATAGCAAATTATCCATGAGAATGAAAGCTTCTAATACCCCAAAGCGGTTAGGCGGATTTTAATCTAAGGTGCCAATGCTCAAAGACATGCACGTACTTTTGCACCTTTGCATGTTTCAATGCATGTGTGCAAGGTTAGAAGCTGGGGAGAAAGTTGTGGAGTGAATCAAATCGAAATCATCAGCCCTGCAGCAGCTTTAATCAGCCAAATATCTCTGAGCAAAGTCTGCTGAACTGAATAATTCATTTTTCAAGCATTTTTAAGACATTTGATTGACGCACTCCCAATGTCAGCAAACTCCTAAGTACAAAAAAAATCTGTGATAGCAGGCTGTGACTTTAGGCTTATTATTAAGTCACCTTGATTGACTGTCAGACAGCTTCACTGAAGTATAAGAGGAATACAATGAGGTAGTATTTATAAAACAGACTTTCCTTAATCTTACCACAGAGAACATAAAATATTAGGTGTCACTTTTTTGCAAGCACACACTCCCACCTCTCCCACCATTATCTCGTATCATATCACCCTATTTTGACGATAACATCCACATCTGCAATGCATTCCTGTGAGGCCAGGAGGTGACGAGAGCATCCTACGCCAGAATGACTCGGCAGGATTTCTTTTTCCCCCCACACTCCTTCCCACAGACTGACTCACTGCTCTCTGGCTGAGGCCCAGTGTGTCTCAGCTCATCCTCTCTTCCTTTCTCTCATCTCCCTGTTGCCTAATGTGTATGGATACTGATGCTCGAGGGGCTTTCTGCAACACTGCTCTCAATCATCAACTCAAATTCTGATCAGGGCTCAATTAGGGAGGAATGAAAGATCTGTTTAGAGCACTTGAACGGGCCTAAAGATGATAGGAAGTGGGCTGTGGTGGCTCAACAGTGATATTTCTATCATGGAAGAGCCCACACTCTGACCCCAGGTATCAAGCAACTTGGCATACACGGAGAAACAAAATTTCCCAGCATGCCTACTAACCAAACTACATTTTTTGGCCATTAATCACCAAATATAGTTCGCTTTCTTTAGCTTCTCCACATTTTACAGCCTTATCAATAGTAAAAGTGAAGTTACCGTTTTAAAGATAGCAGTCATAAAGACTGATCTGCTGGCGAGAAAGCAGTCGAAAGCGAGTACCGTCCAAAACCAAAACATCCATTAAAGGAATAGTGCAACATTTTGGGCGACACGTTTGCAGTAATTGCTTTCTTACTGAGAGATACTGCAGCTGGCTAAATCAATAGCACCCTCATGTCTGTGCATTAAATACAGAGCCTGAGCCAAGAGGCATTTAGCTTAGCAGGAAGAAACAGCAAGCCCAGCTCTCTCCAAAGTTAAATAATCTGTCTACTGGCACCTCTATCCCTCTCATTAATTAACGCGCTTTATCGTGTTTCGATAATCACGGAAAGAAAGAAACAATTTGTGGCTTTGTGGTAAACGCTGGAACTTTCCAGACGTGTCACAGATTTGTCATCACCAAGAGATTAAGCAATAACCACTGACTGCAGTGAAGCGCAGAGCCAAAGGAATTTTGTTCATTACGCCAAGTTAAGTCCATCTACAACCACAAGCTGTCATAATATTTGTTTTGAATGTTGTCTTAACTTTACTATGACTTAACATTATTATTATAATTTTTATTACTATAGTGGAGTATTTTTCACCCTGTTAAGAAGCTGCTGTCACAGTTCTGGATGGGTGAGTCAGTGCTTTTCTTGATGGAGTTCACAGCTGCTCTGTCCTCTGGCAAGTTCAATTCAAGCTTTGAACAAAGTGTCAGAGAGGGCAAGAAGGAAAAAAAGATGGGATTGGATTGCAGTGGGTGACCGACATCTTGGCCTTACAAATAATTGAAAGTTTTCTGGCTTTACTAGAACACTCACTCTTAACTTCAGATGACACTTCAAGGTGTGATATCTATTGGGAAACATGACCTCATGGTATTTCTTTCTTTTGACAGCTACAGAAAGTATGATCGGGGTGCACACTTAAAAAAACGCACACACACAAACATAAACAAAGCAAGGATTACAGATATCTGTAGCTTCTTTTTAACGGTGTGACAGAAAAGCTGAGTGTGCATGAGGTCCTACAAAATCTAAGTAATTCCAAAGATCAGTTGTTTTAATAAAAATACCTATGGGAGGTATCAGCATATAATAGTAAGCTGATTTCTAATACTGTTAAAGTTTAAACCCATTAGCTTCTACACACCTATCATTGTATGTTTAGTCCAAAGAAGTCATCCAAAAAGCCTTATCAACTTCACCTTATCTGGTATTTTATATGTAAGACCAAATCAACTGATGCACATTTCTATCCGATTGTTCAGTCAGACGTCACTAGCCGTGTCTGGGTCTAAACTTCGCTGCAGGTCCATATATCAAACTATCACTATGGCATCACTGAGAGTTGAAAAACTGTCTAAAGTCTTTCATCTTTAATAAAATGATCAGCGTTCTGCTCTACCAGGTGTAACAATTGAGTTTAACATCCACACATCCATGAAAACGGAATTTATGACATTTAACAGAGTTAGAAGTTAGCAGGGAGTTAGCTCGCTAGCTTCTATCTAAATACAATATAGCATGTCCTGACTGCGGGGTTTTGGAAACAAATTAAAACGTACAGCTCTGTTATCACTTCCAGCATAAATGAAGACGGAAAACTAAACAGCAGTGACGTTTGTAAGGTTACTGAAGTTGGGCTAGCTGGTATATAATTATGTGCTACGTGACCGCTAGCGACACAGCTATGTTAGCATAATATAAACAAGCTAACTTTTTTTCCACTCGATAAAAGTTAACGTGAGTGTTCTCGGTGGTCAGGAACAAATGTAATTGCATGGCAGGATGCTGTAAAAGGACCAAACTTCAGCCAGGAGAACAACTGAGATAATCCATCCACAATACGAGGTTAGTCATTCATATACTGCTGCATGGGCTGGGCTGTAGTTACATCCTAAGGTTTTAAAAACTGAGCTGAACTGAATAAATGATTAGTGGTAATAAAAGCTGAGGAGGTCAACAGGGATCACTGACTGTTTTAGGAGTTTTTTGAGATCAAATAGAAGAAAATACATAACATTAAACATGTTAACAACACAAAAGCCATATTAAACGCAGACTACTTTAGACCCGGAAGTAGGATTCGTCGCGTCATCACTGAACAACCGGATAGGCCTGTAATGTACACAGCTACATTAAGGTTTCTATAGTATTACCACTTGTCTATAGAGAAGCACCAATTTTTATCTACAGTATAAGTTGGATGAGTATAGCCCAGCTAAAGACAGCTGACTCAATTTGTTTCAGTTTTATTTATATAGCGCCAAATCACAATAACAGTGAAGTAACGTCAAGACCCCACAATAGTATGAGAAAACCCCGACATTCAGATAACCCCCAATGAGCAAGGTGACAGTGGGAAGCGAAAATTTACTTTTAACAGGAAGAAACCTCCAGCAGAACCAGGGTCAATCCCTCACTGCAAAATAGTTGGGGGTGAGGATATTGTCTGCTGTGTCAGATGACACAGTGGACTTTAACACCTACAACCAACCATTTTCTTCTGTTCATTTAATTCAGAATCAAGGTGCAGTTGAAGCCTATCCTAGCGGTTGACAGGCGATGTACATCCTGAGCAGGTCAGCAGTCTGCCGCAGGGTTTTACCATCATTAACACCTCAGCTAAGTTGTATGTCTTTAGAAAGTAAAAAAAATCTATTCATACCTGAGAAAAAATGCAAACTCATATTGTGGATACACAGGGCAAATAAAAAGTTAATTCAAACCTCAAGCAAGATTGTGCCTGTGAAGGGCAGAAGAGATAGTCAGTCTGATTTTCCCAATGAGTCTGACTGGAAAGACTTCTTCATGAAGCTCAGTTATCTGAATTTTCTCCAACTTGTTACATGTTGTGTATTGATTTCAACTGAATGGGGCTGAGAACATGAATGAATTAAATGGATGCTCCATTCTCCTGCTCCTACCTTATAACCTTCTTTGGTAATCTCTAGCTTTCTTTTCTTATTCTATTTCCATCTCAAATTCGTTAACTGTTCTAAGCTTCTTCCTAAGATTTTTTCAGTTGCTTCCATTGCATTAGTTTAACGGTCTTCTCTTATTTTCCCATTTCAAACGTGTCAAGTGACTTTGCAGCTTCTTTTTCCCGTCTTGACGTCTCTTAGCAGTAACTCTGCTCTTCTTTGATGCTGTGTCTTGAGGTCATTCGGCTGGGCGGCAATGTTTACTAAATGTCAGAGGCAGTCAAGCGCCTCCACAAGAACACAATCCGCCCTAAAAGCTGCTGCTGGCCACCTGTCCATCACATCATCGCCATCTCAGATCATTTGTTCTGAGGTTTAACCCTTTCACCGCTTTCCACAGTGACAGATCGTGGACCAGTGATATGATTGGCTCTGATGGGTGTACACTAACTTCCTGGAGGTGAGGTGATTCTGTACTTGTGTCTCAGAACTTAAACTGCATAAAAAAAAAATGCAGTATTCAGACAGTATGACTTAGAATTTTGCCAGTATGTGCACCATTCCCTCTGTCCTTTAGATGCAACCCTGAGAAGATGTCTATCCTGGCACCTTAATTATCATAACACAATACAATTATAGGCAAAAAACAGTGTTGATTCTTCAGAAATTTACATCACAATCTAATGTTAGGAAGTGGTATACTAGCGAGCAATAATATGGTCCACATATCCATATGTGGATTTGGGACCTGAAGAAGACTGAGTTTTGGACCCAGATTACTCGTTGAGGCTCCTGACTACGGTAGCTGTAATGCTCAGACAATCCATTAAGCGGTGCAGCTTCGTCGCTTACCAAAGTCGTACTAAAGCATTTTTGATTTTTGAGCACCGTGTAGCACATAAAATCAGTTCGAGGTCAGTAAGCACAACCAGAATTCAAACATAAGGCGCCCTGGATTATAAGGGGAACTGTGGATTTTTGAGAAAATTTGTATTTTAAGTGCGCCTTATAGTGTGGAAAATACGGTAATAACTTAAAGTCGATTGAAACATGCAAAGTGGCCGAACAAATATGTATAGACTGCTTTTCTTCTTCAGGGTAACAATAGGGTAGATTTGTCCAGTGGAGAAAAGGTTTACATCACCATACCTGATCAACTACTTGAAAAAAAAAATCACTCACATTACTTCTGTTTTTATTCATGACATGTTTGTGTCTCTGCGTGGTGTAAACTGGTATAAACCTTCAGGTGTTTGGGTAGGTTTCACACCTGTGCCCCAGTGATGGGAAAAACCTCAAAGGCAAAGCAAGTGACCCAAATACCAAGTGTTTAGTTGGAGACCAGCAGAGAGAGAAATCGAGAGTATCAGACTCTCTGTCACTTCCAGTGCTCTGTGCACAGTTTTGCAAGCGCACAGACAAATGTGCCAAATGAAATACCATCTGTTTGCACACTGTATGACTGCAAAAACTAACAGCTGAAACAGGCGGCAAACTGACACTAACCCTACTCAGAAAATCACGGTTCATGTTGCATCAGACCAGGTGTGGGGTCTAACTGAGCATGCAGAGAAACAACTGAGAGAAAAACTGGAAAGCAAGTGGACTCAATTAAGTATGCGGTGTTTCTGACCAGCTGCAGCTTTTATGCGCGACCCACTTACCTCTCTCTGTTGAACTTGAGGGAGTGGAGGATGGCTGGTCTCTTCTGTCTCAGGTTCCATAGGTGGACGCTGTCATCTGCCAAAGCGCTCACCAGCGCCCCCTGTCATAACAGAGGCATTGAGTTTCCTTTTTTGAAGGTGACAAAGGAAAAGCATTCACACAAACATGGTAGTGTCATTAACTACATACTACTGAAGCTTCCATGAACACGTCTGCACATTTTGTCTGCGAGCATGACATGTATTAGTCAGACTGCATTCCCTAGAAACTCAGGGAACTGAGTTTAAATCAGGCAGCTTTCTCCCAGGTAACGATGATGATTCATAAGATGTATATAAGTGTATGTCTGTGTGTGTGTGTGGGAGGCACAAAAAAATCATCTCGATCTCCCTAAGGGTTCGTTTGAGCTGCTGAGTCACAGCCACACAGATGCTAACACACACAAGCACACATACCGGAAACACTAAGTATGAAATACTGCACTGGTCGTAAGTGATAAAAGTCTGAAAAGATAGTCAAAAATGTTTGTGTCTGGCCTGTACAGTACTGTGCAAAAGTCTTGAGCTGCTCCTTCATTTCTTTATATTTTGCTTCCAAGGAGCCAGCCTTTCAGTCCAGGCTGGCTGACAACTCTGAAAAAAAAAAAACCCTCATAATTTCTAATTTCTTTAGCTTATTCTTTAAAAAATAGCTAGGATAGCACAGTTAGTCAGGCATAAATAGTATTTTTTAATCAAAGAACCGTTGACATATCTCAGCATGCTGTGCAATGATTTGAGAAAACTGAACAACAACAAGAAAAGTGCCGTAAAATTTTGAACCATCGTGCAAAATATGATCTCAAACACACTGTCAATGCAGTAAAAATGTACCTTTATAGAAAAGACATCAGAGACCAGACATCAACATTGTTGAAGCACTGTACAATGATTTTAACCGAGCTACTTTTGCACAGTATTGTAGCTTAAAATTATATAAGAGGTTTTCTGGTGCAGAATAATGTTTGGGTAAGTTGTGCTGTGACTGTGTTATTACAAGGAACAAGCCAAAAAACAGTTAAACTGCCACAAGATGTAAAACAACTTCATGTTATATTGTTTTTTAAATCAATTCGGCACAATAAACTTTCAACGCATCAGTATAGTTCAAACACAAGCAGCCATATTGTTCTAAACTGGAAAAAGCTCAATATTACCTGATAAGATCAATGACGAAACAAAGAAGGTTGGAGAAAATCGTGACATGGCTGTTGATTGCTAAATTTCAAGACTAAACAGCAGTTGTTTGAAATAGCAAAATCAGCCTAGTAGCTGCAATCAGTCATCAAGCGTGTATTAGAAGTAACCACAAGTAAAAATGGGAGTCATTTCTCTGTTTTTGTAACCTACCTCATTGATGAGAAACTGTAGCTGGATGACAGCCGCTCCACTCTCATGCTGACAGTAACACTCCACACCAGGACGCCCGAACCTGAAAGGCTCTCAGTCAAGGAACGTACAGTTCCAGCAAAGAGATCATCAAAGCAATAGCGCATGTTTCTGTTTGTGCAGAGAAAGCTGGTGTGTTCTGTGTCTGCATGAGAGAAGAAAAAAAAAATGGCAAAAAAGAACAAGTGCCTCAGCATTTGAAAGCTCGAGGGTCATGACACCTGATTTAAATGTCATGACATGTGTTCCTGGGTAATTGTTAGGAAGGAAAACGAAACATCCACAGTGACGTAAATTTTATGGTCTGGTAACAGAGATTCAGCCCATTCCTCCCCTCCAACAAAACTCTTTACAGTGCAAGACTTCCTCCTTACACACATTTCATTTAAAATATTAGCTCATTATGTACCCTACAGATAAAAATCACAGGGATCAGTTTCACCAAGGAGCATTTAATTTTAACCGTACGCTCTCAGTATGTATGCACTGCAAATGTAACTCAGGAAACAGTAAGCCACTTACAGTAGATGACTGCAGTTCTGTAGAAATAGCAATAAATATACAGAATCAACACAAAACAGAGCTACAGTAAGGAACAGACACAGACAGATTGACAGCGAGAAAATGGAAATGTGGGGTCATGAATTCAAGTATAGAGAATATGAATCAGCAGAGAGGAGGTGGATATTATGTGACCAGCTGAGCAAATAAGAGCAGGAAGAAGAAAAAAAAAGAAGAAGAAGAGAAAGGGCACATTTGGATATACTGTACACTGACAATTCTAACAACAGATGCAGAGAGAGAAAATAGACACAACGATGGAAGTTTTTTCCCTTCTTTAAAATAAATAAATAAATAAAGGGGGAAAAGGAAGGAAAGAGCACAAGTCTAGCAAAGAATAGCAAGTTTCCTTTCTCGAGGAGAGTGAGTGGGTGAGCTTACTGATTATTTTTATTCTTCCCACGAGTATCAGCACTAAGGCAGGGGGTGTCAATTTTCATATGGGGGCACATGAAGACACCGCACTCTGGGGATGACACTATCGCTCATCATTAATATGCGAGGGGAGGGGGTTGTGTGTTTTGGCATGTGGCCAGCTACAGTAAATTTCCTGAAGAGCTCGATATTTCTCTTGAATCTACATAGACACAAGAAGCAGGATGATTCAAAGGCAGAGAGAGAAATGTTGGTTCAACAGTGGTAGCGGCAGCAACAACAAACAAGAAGAAGCTTATCTCACCTGAATGCAAACACCAATAATCAAGTCCCACTCAACACAGTGCGCCATGTGCCATAAGCCCTAAACATAGGTATAACTTATCAATGTATTTTACAGGTGATCATAACACCTACGAAGCCTTTAACGCAGCTAGCATTCACCCAGCTATGTTAGGCTTTTCGTTTCCTCCACATTTATTCTTCTTTTGGCCTCAATACACAGGAAGGTATATATAAATACACGCACTACAGTATATATTTATCTGAACTCTATTCGTATTTTTGGTCATTTAGTCCTTTGTATTTAGTCATCTGTAGCTATGTTGACAACAAGGTGTTGTCTGATAGCATGGACAAGGCTATGCCTAAACCAGCTCGAGTCAGTATGTTTTATATTGATCTTATTATTATGTGTAAATCACAAGGTTCGCTCATAGCAAAGAATCCACAGAGAACTGTTGCATCATTAACCATGGAGCTCTCATTAGGCAGCAGCAGGTAGCCAGTTTTAGCTTTTAGCAACTCAATAACCGGATATTTTCATCAAGAGCTGGTTGAATCTGTATGGGACTGTGAAGAATTTCCACTCATTTGAATCCCTGTTTTACCCTGAACAGGATTATGTCTAAGGTAATGAAAGCCCTAGGACCCCTTGACAGTTTTTCTAAATATTCTAATTTAATTCAGCGTTTATTTTGGTTGCTCATGTTGAATGGTTTTGCACACTGTCCTACTATGGACCCAGTGACACCTCTTTTTCAGTAATGTTTTTGTTGTAAAGCACTTTGTGATATTTATCTTGGACAGTGCTACAGAAAGAAAAAATATTGGGGCAAAGTCTCAACAAATACCTGACAGGGAATTTACCTGGTAAAACAGGTTGTTATAGAACAGAGTTTTAATTGCTGAAAGGGGGTTTTGTTTGGTTTTTATTTCAAATCCAGTTGTAACCTCAATATCTGTACTGAATAATTTTACTTTTACATCTAGAATTTCTTTTATACCTGGTGTTGTTACTCAACATAATCTGTAATTTAAAAACTGCATTCTTCTTCTTGAGTTTGCCAAATTGGTTTCATATGAAAAAATGACATACCAGCAGCTAGCTCTCTGTTTCTTAAGGAGTAGCAAAGTGACTGAAGACTACACACACGTAAGCTAACCTATTTATTTAGAAATACAATGTGATACAATGTTTACAATGTGGTTTATCATTTGCAGTGTTGGGAGCAACACATTCCATTTAATCACATTCCATTTCTCAGTGATGTAGCAGCATACCATGCCACAGTGATTACATTACATTTACAATTATGCTATCACTTGCGTTACAAAGGTTCAAACAAACAATATTTTTCTTCTTTTTGTGCAATTGTGCTGCAATCGGCTGATTTTACAAAATAGTGGGGCAATCTACCGCTTTTCAGAAGTGGACACATGTGCACTGGGTTTATTTTTATTGCACAAAAAGACAAGACCACATGGCACAAACTGCCCCCAAGCCAGAAATAACTACATTGCACTGCTAGCACAACATTAGCTCTTTGTAAGCATCTGCACAAAAAGCCATAAGCTAGCCAAGAACCCAAAATGATGTTAAAGCTGGGTGCCAACCCCAGCCCAGGACCTAGAGCCTGAACTTCAACAGGTAGTAAAGGCAGTGATGAGCAGTCAGGCTTGTAGCACTGTAGCGTCCATTTTGACATTTACATGTTTTTACAGTAAAATGCTGTGAAATGGCACGTTGCATAAAACTTTTGTGGTTTTATGGAGAAATGTGGTGCATGTCTACCACTGTGATGGCATTTGTGTGTGGTTACAAAAATGTTCATGAGAAATTTTTAAAAACCACAGACAGGACATAAAGAAGAAGTTTAGTGACTGCAAAACTCCTCAGACAGTATTGAGTTTGGGGCTACAAATGAAGAAATAAAAAAGAGAATAATGAATATAACAGAGGGCCAGAGAGCTCATCAGCATGCACCAAACCTTTTACACCCAGTGGATGAGAGTCTCAGTGCTCTCTCCACTTGACCTGTGGTGTGCCTTCTTTCCTCTAGCATACCGCTACTAGCTAACCTGTCACAGGGTAATGTAAGCCAAGTGTGCAAGTAAGGGGGGAGAGAATGATTATAAATATATGAATGTTGTGTTCATATTACATAAGTGTTTTTTTCATTACACATCACCCAACTTTTTTTGGAACTGAGGCAGTACTTTGCACGGCTAATGTAGCTAATGTCACCATTAGTTTTGATCGTGTGTACAGAGTTTAGTCCAACTTGTTTTAAAGGGAAAATAATTTAGAAATTGTGCCTCAACTTTGAGAATTTCGATACGAATACGATTGCGTTGTATGGCATAGCAACTGTAGTCTCTCTACTTCTAGGTCTGATTCTGATCTAGAACATTCAAAAATACAATAAATAGTACAGTCTACAATAAACAGCACAGTTGAAATAAAAGGGGCTTATACTATGAAGTAGTGCAGGAATTTATATATCTACAACAGTGATAAAAACCAAGAAAAGTAAAAAGGAAGTTAGTTAAAAGTAGTAAAAGTAAGACTGAAGACTGACATTGTGGAAGACAGAAGTGCAAATTGCATTAATAAATATTAGATCAGAGCAGACTAGGCTTAGAAAAGGCTTGACAGGACAAGGGCAAAGACAGAATATTTCAGACAGAGAAAAAAAGATGTGCCGCTCAGTTTTTTTTATATTTAAGCATGTAAAACAATTCTAGCAGACCTCTAAAATAAAAAAAGAAAATGATATTATTGGCCTGTAAATGATAACAAGGATTTTTTGTTTCAACAAAACTCAAAGTAAACGGCAATACAATTGTTCTTAACCATCAGGTCACAAAGTGGAGCTAAATCAGCCTGCATGACATCACCTTATGAAATCACTCTGGGTTTTTTTCAGAGGGGGGGGGTTTAAAGAACCATTTTTGGATAATTAGTGCGAAAGTGGCCCTTGTACACATTTTGTCTTTCATCTCTTTGCAGAAAGCTGCCGAGCAAACAAGCAGAAGGGCCGGCTTGCTGTTAGTTAAGATGGTTTGGACCCAGAGACAGTGCAGACCATCTAAGTCAAAGTGGCTTAATTGAAAACTCTGTCTGAATGTTGCCTGGCAACCAAATCTTCCTCTCTGTAAAAGAGAGGAAAGGATTTAAGGTTGTGCTTTTTAAACTGCTCTTATTGCTTTCTCTCTGAAGGAAGGCAGCCATCCCACATGTACGATATCATGAAGCGAACACACAAACACGCACACACACACACACACAGCCTGGGGATGTGATCAGGAAAACATCCTGCCGCAAAATATGTTGAAAACACTGGCTTTTTAAAAATTGTTTCAGTGAGTGTCGCTCACTTTTGGTCATACCCTCAACAAGAGGGTATGACCAAAAGAAACTGGTCATAGACTGAATTTCCTCATGTGTAGTTCAGTTTGAGTTTACCTCTGCTCTGTGTTTCTCAATTGGCATGCACCAATTCCCTCGGCATCCAATCAAGAGTAACCAAAACTGTCAAAAGTGCCCTGTTTCCTCTTTTTATGTGTTATATTGTTGTTGTGTCTCTTCAGGCAAATAGAGGAACTGCAGGACAAAAATCAACATTTTCTTTTTACCATTTGCTGACATTTCAAAGAACTAATGATTAATTAAGGAACAACAAGAGTCAATAAATCACTAAACAGGCCAACAAGCAATTCATTAAACAAAAGCAGCTATATAAAAATGTTTTGTACGGGTTATTATTGAATGCCCTTTCTGCTGATCTCAATATCTGATTAAATCTTTATCCAGTAAAAGAAAGCTTCTACTTGTGTTTTTGTAAACCTCTGGACCGATTAAATGTTTTCTTATGCTTTGTCAAAATGACTTTCCTATAAAAATACAAATTCCCTCTGGCAGTGTGTTTGTGCTGCAATTTCATGGCAGGGTGGGAAAAAAAAACAACAACACAGCTTTCAATTCCTGTGAATTGTTTTCACATCACTGACTTTTAACGTGTTATAACAACACTGACCGAATATTTTAGCAGATGAAGAATGAGGAAGACAAATTAGAGACAAAGACAAAGTTTCTATAATGACCATGCTTTTCTGTATCGCTTGATGTACAACCACGATTCCAAAAAAGTGCAAACACTGTAAAAAGAAAATAAAAGCAATAGAACATAGAAAACGCATCAAGTGCTTGAGCTGATGTGAAGATGGCACAGGTTCACCAATTGGGGAAAGAACTGCATCTACAAACTGTGAAACGATTCTGAACAATGTTCCTCAACATAAAATTGCGAAGACTTTGAATATGACTGTGCCTTCCACAAATGCAGGTTAACATTTATCATCCAAAGAAGAAACCATATGTGAATATGATTTAGAAATAGTGGCATCTTCTGCTGGCTGAAGTTCATTAACATGGACTAGCCCAGGACTGTTGAGCAGCTAGAGTCCTGTATCAGACAGCGAGGGAGCAACGTTACCGTCCCAAAAGTCCAGCAGCTGATCTCCACAATCCCTGCCCATTTATGGACTGTTGTTAAAAGAAAAGCTACACAGTGGTAAATACAGCCTGTGTTGCCGTCGTCAAGTTAAAATGAGCTAATATTTTTCATTAAATAGTAAAATGTCACCGTTTAAACATTTAATTTGCTTTCTATGTTCTATTGTAAATAAACTTGGTTGTATGAGATTTACAAATGGTCGCATTCTGCGTTTATTTACATTTGCACAATGTTCAAACTTTTTATAAACTGGGTTAGTACACAGAATAAAGCGAATGTATTTTACCTCTAATATTTTTCTCAGAGGAAAGCATTTAGTTACTCACAGTCCAGTACTGGTTGCATTACTGAAAACAGAATAAGAATATTACATAATCACAATGATATTCACCACTTTGCAAATAAAAAGTCCGGGACAAGTCAGTTGTATTTTTTCATTAAACAAACATGCTTCAAGCTGTCGCAGCTCGATGCACATGGGACAGGCTCAGTAGGAGCCGTGTCGCAGTTGTCGACAAGAGCGGTCCTCATTCATTTTACTCGAGCGAGCTCTCAGTTTACGTCCCACCCACTGCACCGACTCTAAAAGTGGACCTCAGGCAGCGATAGCAGCGAGACAAGTCAGGAAGACAGAGAGCAAAAGCAGAAAGTGGGTCAGCGTCCCGTCTTGTCAAGCCTAATGAAAGTTTGCTGAGCTATTCTCGAAGTCAAAGATGACTGACAATTCGCTTTTTATTGCTCTCTTATATTTATCTTTGTCAAAGCCACAGGCAATTTTTCTGACAAATAAAGGTGAGTCAGTGGGAATTTGGTAAAGGAAAAACGGTCATAAGGAGGACTGGCTGTGGGAAACAGACTATGGTATGGAGCTCAGCTTATCTTGATAAGTGGAACTGAACAGGGATGAGCCTGTGTGTCATACAAGACAGTAATCTTTGTTAGCCTTTCTGCTCACATCAAACATGAACTCACTGTGCATGGTATGTTTTTGAGAGGAATAGCAAGCCACATCAAGGGGGTGCAGCTTCTGACGAGAACAGAATAAAGAGGGTGGACAAAGAGAGAGCGAGAGACTATAACATGAATCGAGTGATGCAAAATAATGAAAAGGCATGATAAAGAAATGAATTTGCAAAACGTGAAACATTAAGAAAAGTGACCATATCAGAGGAGTATACAGTGAAAGCGAAAGATGGGGGGGGAAAAAAAGGTGATTAATGGAGGATACAGAGGAAAAGGAATGAGGGAGAGGCAGTGAAAGAAAGCACCAGAAAGAGCAAGCCTGGGAGCACAGAGTTGCTGTGACGTTGGGCCTGAAGTGACGTCAAAGCTAGCCACTCGTACATCACCCTGCCAAAGAAGAGGCGGGCCACGGGGCACAGCACTGCTCTGCACTGGACCCAGTGACAGGGATGAGGTGATGGAAGTTGGGAGGCAGAAAATGCAAGGAACAGAGTGAAGGCGAAGCGAAAACAGTGGGGGGAAAAAAATGAAAGACAAACAGAAATAAAAGAATAAGAAGGATAGATGCAGGGGAAATAATACCATAGCAACAGCAAACCAAAGAAACAAACTGAAACAGACAAAAATGTTGCAGAGAAACCCGCCCCGCGGACAAAGGACTCGGCTGCCTCTCCTCACATCATCGGCTCTCATTTAAAGGCAAAATCCTACTGATCGTACATAACGTCGCAGCAGACCTTCACCTCAGTCTGCTAGGTCCCGTGTCACTTATCTCTTGCCCTTCCTCTGGCTGCCCACTGTTGTTAACATCCAATTTAAAAGCTGCTAAAGGAAGCTGTATCTCCTTTTTCTCCATCATGAACAAGCCCTGCGCTGCTATTACCAGACACCTTTGTTAAGTCAACCCATATTGCTTCATGCTGATTTGGCACATCTACAGATATCCTCATGCATTTTTGATAAAGATTATGATTGCATTTAATGGGCACTAAATGCATTTCAATGTATGACTTAATCAATTAATTCTTTTGGTATATTCTAGAGTCCACAGTATATCTCTCAGGGTTAACACATTTTCATGTGCCTTTATAGCACTGTAACACATTCTGTGTGTTCACAAGGACCCTGCTTTATAGTGTTGACATGGTTTTATTAATTTAGGTTTAAAAAAAACAAACATGCAATGGGTAGAGAGAGCAGGGCTGGATTTTATTTATTTGTGAATAAGATACACGGCAATCAGGCACAGGACACACCAGTGACAGAGAAAGTGCAAAGATGCTCCAGAAATCACTCTTTTTCCCGACTTTCAGTGTCACGCATGCAAAACAGACAGTTTGATAGTTAGATAGTTATACCGAAACACAAAAAGCACAAATGCAAAAATCGTATGCAAGCAGCATGCATGTAAAAAATAAATAAAAATGCAGAGTTGAGAAAACTGGTGATTTATTTGTTTAACACGCTCCTTGTATAAATAATCCCCCTGACACATTTGATTTATTATGTAGTCAAACAATTAAACTGTGTTGAGCCACAGTATTTTCCGCTGCCTCAGCTCCCACACACACACACGTGCATATATATAACACCCCCTATGTCTATAGATGACATTCCTGTCAATGGCTATTTGCTGAAGAGCACAGCAACATGGCAGTAATCGCCCTCCAGGTTAAAAAAGAGGCCCGTTTTAGGAATTTAAAGATAGGTAGCTTATTAGGAGCAGTAAGCTGCAGAATGAGTGGTGCACTGGCAGGTCCATTGTGTTTAGAAAAATCATAATTTACCAAGAGTTGCAAAACAATGGGCAAAGAAGAATTACCAGCATTCCAGAAAAGATCACTCTTGACTTGTTCTTTTTTTTAGGACTTGTGTATTGTGTGTTGCACTGAATTAATCTGGCCACCATGCTACTATGCTCATGTGAGCCTTTGGTCTCCTTGAGTGACTTATGAATGCAATGCAATGATGCAGAGGCAAAAATGTTTGTGGCCAATTGTACCAGAATCTCTGTTCCGTTAAGAAATATTAGTCTGGGTCTGAGCCAGTAGGCGATGCAGCCACAGTTATGATTCACAGTAAAATGCTGTAGGGATAATAGGGATTGTTGGGCTCTGGAGTATGGCCAGTATTAGGGTGTTAATAACCAAGAGTCTCATCTATACCAAGACAAGTCAGCGGTTAGCTACTGTGCATCCACTCAAGAGAAGCAAGAGAAAGAGAGTGAAGAAGAAGAGAAGGAATGAAATTAATCCACTGGCTGTAGAGATTGAAGGTGGGAAAGCGTAAGGGAGGGTGGGAGCGGAGAATCGGCAAGGCCAGAAAGGAAGCAGAGAGCGAAGGGGGTAAACTATGAGAGAATAAACGTTGAGTCAGCGGAACAGGTTGTGGCCGATTGCTGCTGCAAGAACATGCAAAGCAAAAGGGAGAAAACGAGAGATGTGAATGAAGGAGGAAGAGGTGAGATCGAAAGAGACAGGAGAGGAGAAGGGAAATGAAAGAGTGCGACAGAAGAAAGAGGTAAGTGGATGAACAGGAATAGAAATACAGGGATATTTAGTTGTATGACAAGATCAGCTTTTCCTATTCCCCTGAGCATTTCGGAAAGAAAGGAAAGATTTTTTTAGGTATGCTACTGCAACCGCCAAAAATTCAAATTCAAATTCAAATTTTATTTGTCACGTACACAGTCATACACAGTACGATATGTAGTGAAATGCTTGGACAACTGCTCGTGACCTAAAGAGAACAAAAAGGAAAAGGCTATGAATAAGATAGGAAATAAATATGAAAAATTAAAAAGGTAAATTTAACTAGGAAGGAATAAAATATAAATTAAGGTTAAAAATGAAATAACTGTACAACACAAATTAGAATGAAGGGTAAATTTAACTGGGAAGAATAAGATAAAGATAAATATATAAATTAAAGTTGAAAATAAAATAACTGTACAACAAAATACACAATATAGAACTATATAAGAATGTATGAAGAAATCTAAATATAAATAAATATATACACAATAACAGCAGCTGTACAAGTATTAACCGGAAATGAAGAATATAGTGACCAGTGTTGTGCAAAACCAAAGTCCAGAAAGTCCAGTGTGTGTGTAAGAACCATATGTGTGGGTCAGTACTGTGTGGTGGTGTGATTGAGAGACCGTATCGCCTGCGGGAAGAAGCTCCTCCTCAGTCTCTCTGTGTTGGTCTTCAGGGAGCGGAATCGCTTTCCTGACCTCACAGTCTGTTGTTGGGATGGCTGAGGTCCTTCGCGATCTTCCTGGCCTTGGTCCGGCACCGCCTGCTGTAGATTGAGTGCAGGTCAGGAGCTCGGAGCGGATGGTGCGCTCAGCTGACCGCACAACCCTCTGTAGAGCTAGTCTGTCCTGCATGGTGCTGTTCCCGAACCAGGTTAAGATGTTTCCCGCCAGGATGCTCTCTATGGTGCACGAGTAAAAGTTCCTGAGCACCTTGGAGGGCAGTTGGAAGTCTCTCAAGCGTCTGAGGTGGTAGAGACGCTGTCGGGCCTTTTTCACCACGGTGTTGATGTGACAGGACCATGACAGGTCCTGCGTGATGTGAACTCCGAGGTATTTGAAGTCTAAAAGTCTCATTTAGATGACTCTGACAGCCTGCAGCTTAATAACAGAAGTCATGAGTTCTGCTGTTGTGATTGCAATGCAAAGCCAGTTAAAGGATTACGCTCCAACAGGCAATGGAGCTCAACACAACAGGGAGTGTGTGTGGATATTGGCACTGATTCCTTCTGATTTGGAGCCCCTTAGTGCTAAATTGATTACATTTAACTAGATCTGGTTTTTAATTTGATTCATTTACATTTTTGGTGTTTTCAGTTATGCCACACAAAGTGGATAACGCAGTTTTACCATGCATGAACTGTCAGAACCAGATGTTTCTGAATATTCGCTTAAGGACAAATATGCCAGAAACTGAAGGGCTGAGGACTCGTCCACCTGCAATGTCTGTGCTGCCTATATAACGGTGGGGTTTAAAATGTAATAGTAATGCCAGCGAGTAACATCAGAATAGAAAGAGTCATATTTTCAGTGTATTTAATAGCAATCAGACAATCCCACATAGTAGATTATCCTAATTTTCCATATGATCGGATTTCACAGGAAATCCAATCGCATCATAAAGTAAATAACACCATTGTATAACCCTTCCAGCGCAACATGAACCGTGTGATTAGTTGTAACAACATCAAAATGCATTTTTAAGGTCACAGACGTTTGTAATCAGAAAACAGGATGGCGGACTGACATCCCGAAAGAACCATCAAAGTCGTCAAGCAAGCACCTTCACAGCTAATGTCATGTGACCACGTGGGGAGCTTGATCATTCGTGATTATAGCCCAAAGGATGGTCCCATCTTTCGGCCAGATTGCGCACTGCTAGCAACAAGCAGTGGACAAGAAAAATTAAGTTTAGTGTACAATTTAAATCAGATGGAGATCACCAAGAATTCACAGGCCTCCTATGAGATCCTCCCTGAGCCTGGTTCTGCCGGAGGTTTCTTCCTGTTAAAAGGGAGTTTTTTCCTTCCCACTGTCGCCAAATTGCTTGCTCATAGGGGTCATACGATTGCTGTTTTTTTCCTCTGTATCTATTATTGTACGATCTACTGTGCAATATAAAGCGCCTTGGGGCGACTGCTGTTGTGATTTGGCGCTATATAAATAAAACTGAATTGAATTGAATATGAGATGTATTATTTACTATATGACATTCTGGAACTTACGATAACCACACTGTAATGCCTCGATTTCCAAGAAAAGGACATTTTGCATATTCCACATCATTTAGCTCTAAATGAACCATTTACAAATATTCAGTGGGTACACAAGGCTAGTATTTCATGCAAATACATGTTCACTCAAAAAGGTGCTGAGACTGAAAAGATTTGTATCTTTAAAATAAAATTGTAATAATTAAAAATGTATTATTTTTGTTTAGACCTAAAGAAATGCAGCCAGATTGCTGTGCAGAATAAAGAGGTTCCTGCAAAAAAGAACCTTTTAGATACTTGTTCAGTTCTGGTTCACGTTCTGTAAATATTTAAGAGAGATCATTGGCTTTGCAGAGGATTGTGCTCTTCAGATGCCCTTCTTATTTCATATGTGACAAGAGAAATATTTGATAAAAATTAAAAATGAATCACACAACCCCTTATCTCCAAAGGGATACTTGCAATTCCTTTGCACACAGAGCTTATTTCTATTTCTTCTGCCCACACATTCGGTATACCGTGGTCAATGAATTGCACAAAATGAGCATTATCAATATGAAAACTGTGTTCAATTCATAAGCTCATATCAGATAGGCCACCCAATTGGTATTAATTGATGAATTCAGGGGCTGTGGAGAGGAAGAATAAAAAATCTCCTTAACATCTGGGCAATTTTACCCAGTAAACATAAGGTTTCACAATAAAACACGACTGTTATTGAATATAGTGAATGAAGAGAGTGAGGAGGCATCTAAAAGGCAGATCCAGTTGAAATGCTTAAAGTGTGTGAATAAGATACACGTGTAATAATTTTCTCTCTGTCACACAACTGAGAGATTGAAGACTGGGGAAAAAAGACAGCGGGGAAATAAAAGTGGCTTTTAAAGACAAAACCTCGAGTGGAGATTGAGAAAGGCACCGGGGAGAATTATTGAAGGAAAAAACATGGCTGGAACGTATAAAGATAGAAAGGAAGGAGAAAGAGAGGGAAAGGGAGAAGAGGAGGAAGACACAAACATCTGCAGGACTAACTCGGTGACTGGTTTTTTCCTGCTGTCTATGAATAATGGATGTGGCGAAAAGGAGCCAGTATATGCATTTAGATAGCCTCATGTATTATCCTTTCAGAGTAGTTGGGAAGAAAATGTTTTATTAGAATTTAAATCAATGCCAAATTAACCTTAAACACATTCACGTGGCAACATCGGGATACAAGTTTCAACAGCAATAAAATGCACCTGGAGACCTCGTTTATTCTGCTCTGAACGGGACTGCGTGGAGGGGAAAGTGTGCTGTTTTCTGCTGTATTAACTCGAATAAAAACTAGCCACTAATTTCAAGCCAGGTTTGGGTGTGGGTGGTTCTCACGAACAAATACAGATAAGCTAAGGAAGAAATATAATATATAATGCAAGCCCTTTTACAAAATCCAGTATTTCTGTCCACTGAAATTTTTAAAAAATGCTTACGTTTCTTACTTCCACCCAATGTTTTTTCTTAGCTGCTTTTCGAGCTATGGTATGTGAAGTTCCTTGGACGTTTCAAAACTAATGTGTTCAAAGATGGTGCTTAGTTTTCAACTAATCACAGATAGCTAGGAGACACTGGAGAGCTTAGTACTCGAGAGTTAAGGTGAGAGGCAAGACAGCTTGTCGCAGTGAGAGTCTCACATCCACAACTACAGTTAATTTAGATTTTTGTGTAACAACCACATTTTTGGACTGTGGGAAAAAATCACTGCAACTGCACCAAACACAGCACGCCCCTGCAATAACCTTACAGGGCAAATGATGCCTCTGATATCATCCTGCTTCAAATAAAGGTCTGTTACATGCTGCGGTTGAGGCATGCACTCCCCCCAGCACTGATATCAAGAAAATCTTTCAAAGGTAGGATCATGGGAGATTAGTAAAGATTGGCCACTAATGTGTTTCTGTGTGCCAACCGATGCAGAGCCAGATTGTGCTCTCAAGGTCATGGACCTGTGAGCTGCAAGTAAAGCAAAAATCGCTGTATTGCTAGACACGCAGCAGTATCTGATTGATAATATATACGCATGCACACCTCAGCAATTATATATGTAAAGAATTGATCATTAAAAAGAAAAATATGAAGAAGAAATGATGTTATCATCATCGGTTTGATGACTGAAATGACGAGAATGGAATCCATAGATTTACTCGGGCTGATGAATCGAGGTATTCGTACCACACTCCCTGCTGGCAATAATTCTGTTGTGTCTGGTTTAGGACTAATTAGGCATCGTTGGTACACTGTATGGTTGTCAGTTTGCCCGTAGCACAGCGGAGAAGGGCATCTTGCCAAGTGTCACGCAGCATATAAAATATTAATCTGAGTGCTGTCCTTTGCTCTTTGATTAATGCGAGACAGAAGGCCAAGTATTCGCAGCACTTAACCGGAGTCTACCGGTGAACTTGCACGCATGCACGCATACACTGAGGCAGCAGGGTGCCACAGCCGGTAATGAAGGTGTCCTTCAATTTGAGGACAAAGGTTTAAGGTTTCCGATGTGAGCAGCCACCTGCCCTGCTGAAGTATCGTTGAGCAAAAAGCTGAATTCTTCACTTCTCTGCGGTACTATTCAGCAAAGACCTGGCTCCCTCCCCACAAAGACAAAGACATGCAAAGGAGGTGAAATGGTGATTGTAGTTTGGATCTAGGTGTGAACGTGAGTACGATTGTCTATGTCTGTGTTAGCCCTGGCAATCTGACCAAGCGTCCCCTGCTTCTCGCCCTGTTTCAGCTAGGACACCGCTTAAGGAGACTGCTGTTGTGATCTCAGAAAGGCAACCCACTCTCTCTCTCTCTGGGTGTCCATGCTGCCTCGGTAGTGCCGGGGATGTGCTGGTTTTGTTTCCGGGTCTTCCGGTGGTGCATTCTTTTTAACCATTTGTTATTTACTTCATTTCTGATTAGTCATTCAAGGCATTTTCTAAGGAAACAAAATGTATTTCCAAGGTTGGTCCACCACATTTGGTATAGCAACTAATATAATAGAGAGGTTCACTGGTATCATGATGATTTCTGGGCACCTTTATCAATGTCAATAAGATCAACTATATTTGTATAAAATTTAAAAAATCAATAAAGTTTCAATTTAAGTTTCAATTTAAGATTTAATTCACACTGCTAGCTGACCAAAACAGCCTAAATACCATCGTTCCCTCGAAGCTGGACAGGAAACTGCAGGATCTAGGACTGAGCAGCTCCCTCTGCAGCTGGATCCTTAGCTTCCTGTCTGACAGACGCCAGGTGGTCAGACTGGGCAGCATCACCTCATCCCCCATCACACTGAACACTGGTGCTCCACAGGGGTGTGTACTGAGCCCTCTCCTGTACTCACTCTACACCTACGACTGCACAGCCACTAACAGCTCCAACATCATTGTGAAGTTTGCGGACGACACTACAGTGGTGGGTCTGTGCCAGTGTGCCTGCACATGTGATGTGACAATAAAAAGTGATTTGATTTGATTTGATTTAAACGCTTTAAAATCCCTGACCAGGCAAAGCTGTTATAAAATGCACTGATGGATGGATGAGTGTACATTTTAATACCTGTAAGTGCAGCTGTGGATTAATTCAGGAGATGCATTCAATTGGATTAAGCAATTCGGGGCACCGAAAAGGAAGATATTCTCACTGAATGATCGGATTAAAAAGAGAAGAATGCATATTCACACAGGCAAATGCGCCATGCACTTAATTAAACAGCAGCGCTTTGATGACTCACATGTCCATCTGTGCAATATAAAAATATGTGCCTCCGACTGCAGCACAAACACTACAGTACATGTTTGTATGCCATCTCCTTCATGCAGCGCAGTTATAGTCTCCCTGAGCTTCTTCCAGGGATTATAACAGGCAGGTTAGGGGGAAAAAAAACGGAGAGAGTCAGGCGAACACAGTCACATCACACAGCACATACAGGCTTTCAGGGATGGATTTGAAGTGAGTGCATGGTACAACAAAGACAGCTGCATAAGTCGACAGAATCGTTGCTGTTTATGAATGTGCGCGTGTCGGTGGGTGTTTATAGACATGTGCCGCGCTTTGTGGAGGGCGCCCAGGCCGTGACATTTCCCGTTTTGCCACTGAGTTTTGGGCAAAGTGTATACAGCGTGGGAAAGACAGGAAAAAGAGCAACAGAGTGAGAGCACAAAAAAAGAAAGCACGTCTTCCTCGCTCTGCTGCTAATCCCCTCTGTCGCCTCTCCGCCTCTCTTGCTCGTACCATTGCTGTCATTTTTATCTCTATCGCCTTTCCGTCTGATGTGTCTTTCAACTTACTCCCCCCCTCTCTGCTATTCCAATACTCCTCCAAGTTGCCCATAGCCCAACTAAAACATGCATTTGCACACACACAAGTTGTGATGTGTAGTGTTTTGAAACTAGGACAATGGATGTCTGTGTGAATGTGTAATGCATGCGTGTCTGTTTGCACATATTTTACCAGAGCGTCTGTCTCTCTCTCTTATGCAGTTTTTCAAACTCGAAGTATGGCTGTAGATGCACCAACCAGGCAAAGCATGTTACAAATAAATAAACAACCTTTTATGAAGTCTAGTATAATCCGTTATTTGAACAGATTTTTGTTCTTCGGGTTCCTCATCTTACTATTTATGTTTGAAACTAAATTAATCTCAAGTAGGTGCTTTTTTAGACTTTGAGTCAAGATTGGGTTTCAACACACACACACACACACACACACACACACACACACACACACACACACACACACACACACACACACACGTTGCATTGTATACAATAGGCATCGGTACAAAATACTGCAAGTGCAAGAATACTACCATCATCGCCTGCTTGTGGTTTCTCCCTGCATTTAGTAACATCTTTACAAAGCCAAACGCTGCTGTTTGGATCAAGGTCAAATAACTGACTCAGCTAGTCAAGGATTCCCTGCTTATTCACCTTGAAAAGCTCTTTGGTTGCTTTGGCCTTATGATTAGGATCTTGAATAAAATGCTGTCCAAAGAGTTCTGGTGCAACTAAATGAATCCTCGCAAGCAGAATTCTCCTGCACCTCAGAGTTCATTGTCTTTTTCTTCAATAAAGGCATCATTACATTTTTATTAAGTTTTTTGAGCTGTTCCTTTTGTTTTTCCATTATACTGACAGATTTACACTCGATCTTATATTCTTCTGGTTTTGGTGATCCTTAGTTTTTAAGGATCATTTGTGTCTAGCTGCTTTGTATATTAACATGGCCGTAGGTTTCTATTGGCATTTATTATACTCTATTTGTAGTTAGTTTATATTCTAGTTAATCTTTTAGGTGATATGTAGTTATTGTTTGTGGTCCCTGTCTGTCTACACTCTCTGTGCCTTGTCTCTGTAGTTGTCTGGTTTTCCTGTTGTGTAAAGTGAGTCTTGTTCTCTTTTAGTAACGTCTCTGCGTTTACTTCTTCCCTGCGTCAGGTTTGTATGTCTTAAGTCTAGGTCACCGTCTCACCGTTTCCTGTTTTACTTTGATAGTCCCTTGTCTTACGTGTGTTATGTTCAGTTTTGCTTCCCTAGGTTCAGTAATTGGATTCAGCTTCCTGGGTGTTTTGTATTTTTTTTTTGTTTGTGAGTATTAGGAACAAAGCTACCCTTTATGTTTATGTTTAGTCATGTCTGAACAGTGCAGATTTAATACTAAACTGGAGTAAATCTTCTTTATTCAGAATAGCTGGTGGAAAATATAAGACACAAGGGGAAAAAATGGTGGTTTGAATGTTTGTGAGAAAGTTAATGTACAGACAATATAAAGTCAAACTAAATATATGAGTCGAGGCATCATCGTACGTCTAAGTAGTGTTTGACTGTGATTTCAGCACAGTCCAGGTGTGGTACCGGCATTTCATGAAACAAGATCTCATGTCTCATTTTGTGTGTATTCTAACGGTTCTAGCGAACATTAAAATAAAATGATTTTAAAAAAAGGGAAATTCTTTGTAAAATATCCGGTTGCAGGTTGTTTGTTTCCACTTTTATTTTGGATCGTCATTTTAAAGGCTTGCCAAATCCTCAAATTAATTTTGGAAGAAGCGCAGGCATGATGAAAGCATTATTGGAGAGACCTCTGGGAATCTGAGCCCAATAGAGCTTATTCAAAAATGATTCAGGGACTCTGTCTGAAGCCCAGAGCTGCTGCATCACATTAGTCCCACTGTTAGCTGGTACACAAGCAGAAATGCAGACACTCATATACTAACTCACACATGCTATATGCTGATAGACCCTTACACACACACACTGAACCAGCAGTTCTCCTTATAATGGCAGTAAAGACACCTCATGCATGCAGAATGCACCAGCTGTACACACACCCATGAACTCTCATAAAGGACAGCCATTTACATACATTAAATGCATATACTTAAAGAGCACAGTCTAATACAATGGCCTCAGCCATTAAAAATGCATTATACTGCAGCAACAGTTTCTAAAAATGACCACCTGGGCAAGCTGCTGCAACAAGGATCAGCCTGAGAGTGAGATGAAACCTAACAATACTCTTCTTTAAAGGATTCAGTTTTGTTTGCATTTAAACCGGTGATGCAACCGTCAGTGAAGTAGTTAACTGCATTCATTATCTGTCTGGATGCTAATATTTTGAGGTCTGCCGCAAAGGTTAATGCACTCACCATTGTTACCCCCCGCCTCATCGTGTTATTGGCAATCATCAACGCCCACTTTTAATGTGAAAGCAAAAGCACTGCCAAGCGCCAGACAGGAGGAGAAATAAGGCCAATAGACCCCAGTCGAGGCTTAATGGGGGCCTAGCGGCGTGGCTTACTGAGACCTCTCCTACCGCTTGTTCATCGCTCACACCTGCTGGTCGCCTGAGAGACGGAGGGGGCTTCTGGCTTATCAAACAAATTAGCTGCTTCATCACAGGGATGAAAGTGGCGATACACAAGCTGTGAAGCTGTCCTTTTCTTTCACGGGCAGTCCTTGCTCGAATACAGTCAAACAGAGAAACGATGCTCTGTTTGACGGAGGCCGGCGGATCTACAGTGCACTGTGTGGTGAGTAAGAAGCGATGGGTCTCCCAGCCCTCTAGGGGTCTGACACTTCAACCTGCTGTCACAGCAGACAAATGGCCAAAGTGCGGTGGCTTCTGCTTGGACAGAGGTCTGATTACAGTTAGATCAGAAGCCAATTTTTTGCCCTTCCAATCTCTGCAAACCCCACCCACACAGCACCACAGTTCTGAGTCACAGAGCTGAATGGCTGCAACCACTATGGCTAGCGTCCATATGCATACACTCCTACAGTACACTTTATCTCCCTCTAATTTCTCATCCTCCTCTTCACTTTTCTAAACTTAGATGAAACTTCGTCAGTCTGCAGTGAGATCATCCCTCTGCTCTTCCTGTTGATTGTCATCTTGTCTCCTATAGCTGTAGGGCTTGCAGCCTGCTTGTGCTGCAATGAATGACAATCCAAGGACACATCTGCACCACTTTTAGGTATTTATGTCTTGACAGCTTTGCGTCATGTTGATGTTATCCCAGAAGTCTCCATGCTTGTGAAAAACAAAAAGAATCCCAGTATACGTCCCCTCATATGGAGTCTGCCAACTCCCAGCTGGATGATGCTACAGCAGACAGACACATAGACATATAGCTCTTTGTCTCTGGACAAACACGTCTAGAATTTTGTCCTTATTTTCCCCCGTCAGCCCTCCTCCACATACATCCCCTCGGGTCCTGAGATGTGCATCTCAACATCCTTGCCCAACCACCCCCCACCATTTCCACATTTTATAGGACAATATCTTCCACGCTGTGCACATATCAGACAAAAGTGCAGCCCGATGGCCAGTCACGTGCCACAGAGAGACAAACATCTTGGTCGTTAGCATACTCTTATGGACTTAAATATAGGCCTGTCACACTTAGCAACAGGCTGAGAGCTGAGTGGGGAGGGGGGCCTGTGCACATGCCAGCCATGTGGCAGAGCATTAAAGCCTGAGTCATCGCGTCATGTGACATGCGTGTCTTGCCTGCAGGCACTCGGCAGGACTGCATACTAAAGAGCAGCCTAGAGAAGCAACAGGGGGATAAATACCATTGCAGCTACCAGCGGAGGAAGGCGAACGTCGGGATTTGCGGAGCTCTTATTGACAGACAAAGACTGTGCCAAGTCCAGGCTCGCAGTCTCAGTCGGCTAAAGTTTAGGACATTGGCTTTACTCAAGCAAACTCCATTACAAAATGCCATTTATTTAGGCTGGCAGCAGTGAGGCTTAAGTCACTGATCGGACATTTAGAGCCTTTTCTCTCGAGCTGGGGAAAATTTCAAACATTTGTTTGCAATGTCACTGTCAGCATAAGGAAGAGACACAGAAGCCATCCAGCGCTCTCAGTCGAGGGAGGTGAAATAAATCAATGTCCCAGTGCATGAATCTGCGATCAAACTAAGTTTGGCCAGTTCGTATGGAATAGATTATAATGTAAATGTAGGGCAAGTACAGAAAAATAAAACACAGAGCTCACTTCAGCAGGGCATGGGGACCGACAATAATATCTTCCTCCCAAATAAGAAAGCTAGACTCAGGGCTAAAAGGTGGATTTAAATTCAGGGAGGGGCTTTTGAAATGTTAGCAACAGCAATGACAGGCACTCCAAGCACTGTGAAAGGCCTATACCAGTCGAATTACCTAAAAGTGAGAGGCCACATATATTTCATTCATTTTCATTTCATTCATTTATTTATTCATTTTCAGGCACAACAAATACCTAAATTGAACATAAAATACACAAAACAAAAAACAAAAATTGCCTGAAAAAGGAGTGGGACGAAGAAAACTTATTAAATCCCACCCCTATACTCACTCATCAACAAAAAAAACAAACTTCCCGCAGCTACGCCCATCATTGCATACAGACCACACAGCCTCCTACACTCAACTGCAATTTCCACTGTTGCAAAAGCAGCCGTGGAAATCAGAAAGATTTGAAATTCATGTTGTTTAAATTGAGAGTAAATAGGATTTGTTTGTCTACTTGGATGCTTTCAGACAGACTGAAGACCTTGGTGACACATAACTGAAGTCAGCGGCAACAGCAAGCTGTAAGAGTGCACTTTCTGCTTTTATAAATGTACATGGTTATGTTTTAACTTTTCCATCGCTGCCCCCTTTGTGACCATGGAAACCACAGAAGCTGCAGGACAATACAGGGACTCATTTTGCAGATGGGCTAATGAAGCCTTTTCTCATATAAAAGTAAGACATTTGAGGGTTTTTTTTAAAATGTATTTCCTTTTTTCCCCTTTTTTTGTAGATGCTATTACACTCTGTCCTATCAGGAGATATTAACAACATTAAGTCTTACCAAAGCAAAGCATTTTGTACATGATTCAGCAAAAAAAAAAGGAAGTAAAACACAACCTGTTTGTTTGTTCTAACATCATCTTTCCCCAGACACTGCCCACCAGCTACACTTTATTTTATGTCAAATACTTTCTCTTTGACAAATAATGCACAGTGACAGCCATACAAGTGCTGCTATTTTGTTATTGTGGCACAGCTGCCCCTAGTGTGTTTCTTTACTAAGTTTCTAACATGTTACATATACACAAAACATACAATTTCAATTTATGTGTGTAAGGCCAGTGCAGGAGCAGAGCTCTTAAAAAAAAGAACATCTGAGAGGTCGTTCCAGCGTGGTGAGAAATTTTTCTGTTGGACATAGCCATGAGCAGCTTCAGATGACTGTGCAAAGTATTATCTTAAGGTAAGTGTCATACACACTTTGTTCAGCTGGTGTACACTGCTTAACACTGACTGTGCAACGCGGAGCATGTGCTACAAGTAGGACCAGATTTATCCTGCTCGAAGGTTTTTGCGGCAGTTAAACGACAAACATCTTAGTTGCAGTTAGTTATATCTTCCATAATATGCTTATGAGCAACATAACCCACATGTCCACACTGGCAGTCTAGGTTTGTTAGCTAGAGCTGACAGAGACGCTAATATTCTACAGCTGGAGCTGATTTAGTTGACTATGTAGAAATTAGCCTTTAGCAAAGAAGATAAAAAGCATGACATAGAAGACTCAGACTCAAATTGCATAATCGTACGTCTTGGACCTAAGCTGTGAAGCAATAAAACTATAGGAAACTTTGTGTGTCTGTCACAACAGATGGTTCATTTGTGTGAACGTTAAGGCCTTGCTGAGGTTAACTACACATAAATATAGAAAAGGCAAGGCAAGGACACCTACCTACTGTACGCATGCAGCTCCGTCTCTGTCTACAAGAGTCTTTATCACACACATACACCCACATCTCAGCGCATAAAAACGCAGTGACAGGCAATTCCTCAAGTTCTGGCGCCTTGGGAACCTTTCTGTCTTTCCTCCTTTGCACACTCGCAAAAGGTTCAAATCTGGTTTTAGCCCTCAGGTTTTGGCTGATTTGCAGCTTTACATGTTTTATGTATTCATGCTTACAGAATCATCAGCTGGCCTCACATTATCTGCAAGTGCCCTTTTGATATCAGGATTTATTTTAGTCAGTGACTCGAGCTGCCCGTTCTCTGAGGCAGCAAGGCAACCTCAAACCATAACTTTCCCAACACCATGATTTGCACTTAAAAACTGCCTTCAGTCCATGCCAAACATTTCTACCGTTTATGTCGCCAATTCTGTATCTATCTTTGACGTGTCACTCCAAAACACTTTATTCCAAAAGACCTGATTAATCATTTTCATTGGCAAACTGTAGTTTTGTTCTTTCTGGACAACAAAAACTCTTCTTGCCACGCTTCCCATTCAGATCAAATGTGTGATATTTCCTGATTTTTTGAACAACAACAGTTGCAAGAGTTACTTTAAGATCCTCTGACTACATGTTAGGTTGTTTTAGACTTCTTTTAAAGCAAGTGACGTGCTATTAGAATGACTTTGCTGGAACAGTCGGTCCTGGACACATCGGTAGTGATTTGAAATCTATACCACTTGTTTGAGTGATTTTCCTTACAGGGGAACGATTACTCTCAAGTCATTTGGAAACCTTTTCAAAAATCTTTTCCCTGGCTCACAGCCATCCAGAAGCCTTTTTGTCAGGGCCTTGGAGAGCTCTTGAAGACGTGAGGGTAAAAGAAAGCAAAGCAAACACCCTAGAAGGAAAAGGTTTAAACAAGACTGGGGTTACCTGCCACTCCTAATGGAGATTTTAATCCCTGATATCTAATCTGGAATTTGTGATTCTAATTTTATGATTTTGAAGAGGTGATAAATGTAGCTATGTACTACAAAATGTCATTATGTTTACTTTACCTGTAGGCTGTATTTTAAAGATCAATTTTTTTAAACGTGTGAAAAACACTGGTAATTTTCATGTAATTTAATTAGATTTACATAATAAAACATCATTAACTAACAATCTATCTGTTTCTGGAGCTTGGCATAATGGCCTTTTTACATTTTGCTTTTAATTAATTGGTCATAACCGTTGTGTTGGGAAACAAAGCACATGTGGCGAACATTAACATGCGCGTCACCTCTCGCAAGATAAGCTCCTGGATGTCTGGGTAAAGCGATTGGAAGAGGAGAGTGTTCCGAAGCCAAATCATAAGGAAACATATGAAACATTAATGCGGAGGCAGCAGCGGCCCTTGAGACAGAGTGGAAGACTGCCTACAGTGGTTGAGAAGAAATAATTGGATGCAGAGAATAAGTAGCAAAATCAGGAGCTTAGATAAAATAAAATACATTTTAAAAGCACAATGCATAACAGAAGAAAATGTAGAAAAGAGTGAGACAAATACTTCACAGTCATTTCAGAGTCGTGGCCCTACGGAGACCCGGAGGTCACGTCAAAGGCAGGGGGAAAAGCAAGATGACAAAATCTTTGTGCTTCACAGCGTTCTGTAAGCCAGTCCCCCTACAAGCACCACAGGGACTGTGCCAACCTGACAGCATAAGTTTGACTCACCCCCACCACAGTTCCACACATTAACAACAATGTCAAGCAAAACCACCGAGTCTCAACCGCTCACGTCATATTGAAACAAGCACCTGAACAAACACTCGGGTTTTTTTTGCTTATTTTTAGCTCATCAAATGAAGCGTTTTTATCCACTTGAGGAGAAGCCTTTAATTCAGTCCAGTCATTTTGACAGCAAAGCATGTGCGGGACAGTTATGCAGTTACGATTTCTTGCACAAGCTGCTTCTTGCTTTGTGTTATCAGTTCTTTACTGTAGAGAGCAGGCCACAAAGCCATGCTCAGGACACATGTTCACCCTCCCAGACGTGAGGATAAACATGTGTTTACAGACCAGAACAATCCCCTGGCACACACTGTGTGTACTGACGGTAATCGAAGGACATCGCATTCTCATTCAACCTCAAAAATGCCTTTAAATGAATCCCATACTGCGTGTTCTCTGTTGACGTCATGTATGATTTGTTAGATGACAGTGATATTTCAGCGAGACGCCGGATTTCCAGCATGTATGATGAAGTGATATTTATATCCCTTGACAGGGGAGCGCTATCAGCACGCGCCAAAACCTTCTCTTGGAAAGTTGCAAACAACAGCTGGTACTTAACCTACCAAATAATCGGCTATTTATAGGCAAAGGGCAATCTGGAGCTTTTTTTTTTAGCTTTGAAAGGAAAGAAACGAACAGTTTACATGATTTCTGAAGCACCAGCATTTAGTCCTCTGGGAGTCAACCAAAGTGCTACGATAATGAAAGCGACAGACTCACAAATGAAATCAATAGGAAGCATAGGGTTACCACAAGTATCATCACTTAATCGGAAGCCATTCACAATGACACCAAACAATCTATTAGAGTGTGCAGGGTATTTACCTTTAATGCTTGACTCTTGATGACAAGGGACCTGCTGTTGTACAGCAACCGGACAGTGGTCAAAGCTCTTGGTTGCAAGGATGCCGTTACATTAAGAGAAGAATATTGACCAGGACTTACACGAGTGCAAATCAATACAATAGGAACATGATCCTCACAAGTGGCCCAGCCAATGCTGAAAATGCAGCTGTGCGAAATAGATCCTGCCGTAAATCACAACATTCCGACAGAGCTGCGGGCTCTGACTGTCACTCACTCGCTAGGCCGAACAGCACAGCGGCGAGTATGTTATCAAGAGTGGCGTGGTTAAAATGGAGCTCACGTCTCAGATCAAAGATTATCAGTATGTTACAAAATGGGTGATATTTTCACAGTTTTGGCCACTGCTTTGGTTATAATAGAACTACAATCACTGAGAATATTGCTAAGACATGGGATGAAAGCAACAATGAAGTTAAATGAAGCGATAAATGAGCAGCAAATTGATTAGACAGCTAAAAAGGGAAAGTGTGAGGGCCTGAAATGCCTTTCTTAATATCTCACTGAACATGGAAACTGTAACTGTTGGTAAATACCGACATGCTTCCACGCCCTTAAAATTCCTACATACATCTCTAATTTATACAGCAACTCATATGGACTGGTACTTATATAGTTCTTTTCTACTCCAACAGTCCATCGACTGAGCACTCAAAGCACTTTTTAGGAAAACCCATATTCGTCCATCCTCAATTAGATGTCTGTGAAGGTTCTCAGTCATTCAGGTCATCGTAGTCTAAGGAGCTTGGAAAGAAAAGCGTCTTTAAGTTGCTTGAAGACGTTTCGACTCTCATCCAAGAAGCTTCTTCAGTTCTAAAGTCAAATGGTGGGGAGTCCCAGATTTAAGCCAAACAGCCACTTCATAAACGCACGGCACAACATAGAAGAGCCACCTCCACGGGACAAGACTCGGCTGTCTATCTGCATCTAAAGGACAAAGGTCACTCTTTTGAGGATACCAGTGTTCACATTTCGGACAGATAAGACAGATGGTTTGAAAGAGAAGTGAAAGAGTCCATCTATGTCCACTGTGAACGGCCATTTTTGCACAGAGGCGGTGGCTTACGACACCAACTGTCTGCCATCAATAATCCAGTTTTTGGTTTCCCTTCCCAGACGCCTTAACACCCACTCACATCCTGGGCCATTGACTTCAGGAAATCACATGATAGGGTGGGGCTAGGTTTAACAATGAGCTCACCCGAAACCTCGGCTGATTGTGACCTACACCCGTTGTCACACCTTGGCTCGTGTGATTAGGTAGAGGATCAATAGGGGATCCATTGTACCTCTTGGGGGGACACTCCCACAGGGCTTAAATCTGAGACACCATTTGACCTTAGAACTGAAGAAGCTTCTCGGATGAGAGGTGAAACATCTTCAAGCAACTTAAAGAAGTCCAGACGCTTTTCTTTCCAAGCTCCTTAGACCACATCAATTAAAGTTTTGCAGGCAGGATTAAAAATGTCAATCCAAACTTCCTACTGCGTTTGCTCCACTGTCCTGGAAAATGTTAGCTAACCTTATACGGTAACTAAGGTTCCTTCAGGCTAACATAGGGATTTGCTTAGTACCACTAAGCTCACCTTAGTATGACTTTCTACCCATGTTAAAGTGGTCCGAGAGAAAATCAATCTTTTCATGGTTACTTACAGTTAATAATTACAGCTAACACAGACAGTGTAGCTTCACCTGTCCACAAGCAGTCAGAATAAAGCCGGTCAACATCCAGTACAATAGGTACACTCTCCGAGTGCGTGTGTTCAAATATAAACCTATTTATTCTCTCCAGCCCACGTGACACTGTGTATTTTCATTGAGCCACTCAAGCGTTGTCTCCCGTCTGTTGGGAATAATTAGTGCACAGGTTGGTGACCTCTCAGGCATTGCTACTCTGCATCAAACAGTCAGTACATGTGCATTACTTATAGCTTGGTTTCTTTTCATGCAGTGTACAGACAAAAGAATGAAAAAGTGCACATGCATTAACAACCAGCAGATGTAAAATGTGCCTTTGGTCAAAAGCTTCTAGACAGCACTTATTAAGCAGTCCTTCAAGTTCCCACCTTAAATGTGATGAGTCATGGTAAGTAGGAAGGCCTGTGTGTCTGGATGAACTTTACTTTTAGATGTGCACTTTTCCATTAGTTAACTGGTCAAACGGTTTAAACCATCAAAGCCACATGCCTCTCTTTAATGCGCAGACATACACACACTCATCATCCCTGACAAGGCAGGAGTTAACAGAGCAGAGAGACAAGGAGCAAGAGGAGTAAGAGCTGGAGATAAATGTACACTAAATTATTGAGGAGAAGCAACATAGCAGCACAACTTTAATCACCCTAAACCCGGATCCCATTTGGTGCCTGTCAAGGCTAAAGGACTTAAGCAGAACACGCTGTCAGGATATTGGACAGGGGGAAGCAGCAAAAACACTGTTGCGGTACTGATGCAGCAAAATTTTTTTCCATTTCTAAGAACCGATAGAACAGAGGACGCTGAGTGCTTTGGGAGGGCATGAAAGATTCAAACCTGGTACATAAGGGGTCTTTGATTAACAGCACTTCAATACAGCGCACAGCCACAAACACATGCCCTCTTTGTTCCGGTAATAGTGTAAAGTTGATGTGCACAGAACTGACATGAAAGCCACATCTTGGAAGTTCCCTTGTGACCTTACCACGGGCTAAACTTTCAAGACTTTTTTTTTTTGACTATATCACACGGTTATATCGACTGGCAGTTTTAAGACTTAATTTCAACAGATTTTCTCTTCTTTCTCTCCCCCAGTCCTTGTTCTACTTGTGTGAAAAGTAAAATGAGGTCCGCTGGGATGAGATACTAATCCCTCTTTATATTCTGTGATACCAAACCACAATCCTTCATCCCCCATATGCTACTGCCAGCTCTCCAGCTAGCCACTGAGAAGGAAACAAACTATACACTTGTAAATTTAGTAACCTTTCCACCAGAGCAGATTATATGAAATGTGAAGAAATACGTACACTGATGTTTAAGTCACCAATATATAAAATATGCATTTCCCTTCTACACTCAGTTGCTTGCAATTAAGAACCTAAATCACACCACAAAAAAGCAAAGAAAAGAAAGTTTTAACAAAACAGATAAAACACCAAACAACTGAATAAATGGTCTGTGACCTGAAAACAAGCTTTAGCTTTCCCTCCATCTCTAAAGATAGTGCAGCTATGCAGAGAAAAGTAGCCAGAGGATCACTGTAATTATTTGTTAAAGTCGAACTGTACTATGAAAGCAATAATAATAATAACCCAGAACTTATATCACTGGAATCCTCCAAGAGAGTCTCACATATATTGAAATACACGGAAATATTAATAACGTTTCATCGCGAGTTTAATCAAAATAAGAACTTCCCTCGCATACATATGATGAAGCGCTGTAGAGATTGTGAGCTACAACTGAACACTTCCTTTGGTGCATATTATACCAATTAAATTCACGCTTGTATTGCTAAGTAAAAACAATCTGTGTCATTAAGATCACGTCTCAGCAAGATTTTCAAGTGACTGTGGGCAAACGTTGAAGGGTAGCACACTCACTCATTGAATCTGAATCTGCATGCGTGCATGCATGCACGTGCCGTTTCTGCATCCACCAGAGTCTGCTCGCATATACAAATGTTTGCCCTTTTGTGCACGTCACACATTATTTGCATCCGCATCCATTAACATCTGTACAAATCATCTATCATCGTGCGTGTGCATATGTGCAGAGGCACAACTGCATGTTACCTCAGCCACCTCCGGACAGCTATTCTGAAATAATAATTCTGGGGATGAGCGCACGTGCTTCTGTGTGTGTGCCTGTGTGCCTCCATTTGGACGTGTGAGGCCTATGATGTCCTGCGTTTGTCGATGAGATAATCTGGCGGAGCATGGACTGACAATTTGATCTACTGATCTGCGTCTTGCTGGCTCACAGGGAGTCTCTGAGTTATATCGCTGCCATTTCTCCTGGCCACCATTAGTAAAGAGCGATCTCTCTGGGGAGGTGATGCTGCCACAGTGTTAAACACATTTGCTGCAGACCACCCAGAAATTGAAATACATACAGATGACTCTGGTTCCAGTGTTATCACATTCCAAAACTGTAAATGTTTTCTGTCAGCCGGACACTCAGTTTCTATATACTGTTGCTTTGATGCGCAAAAACAATGTCTGATTAAAATCGTGTTCAGTATTACACGTTCTTGCTGACACAGCATAGAAAATATCTGACCAAAAATGAGCAAAAGATTTTCACAGTTGTTGACAGTTTGACACATTTTAGATTGTACTTGATTACTCCAATATACTGAAGTTGGAGATCCTAAACTACGGGTAACTGATCCATGTGTTGATGTCACTTGTCCCATGCTTATCATACGCCTGCAATCTCATATATCGACTACTTCTCTCACCCCAACCAGTCGGAGCAGATGGCCCCGCCCCTCCCTGAGCCTGGTTCTGCTGGAGGTTTCTTCCTGTTAAAAGGGAGTTTTTCCTTCCCACTGTCGCCAAAGTGCTTGCTCATAGGAGGTCATATGATTGTTGTGTTTTTTCTCTGTATGTATTTTTGTAGGGTCTACATTACAATATAAAGCACCTTGAGGCGACTGTTGTTGTGATTTGGCGCTATATAAATAAAATTGAATTGGAACTGAATTATTATGCAGGATATAGCACTTTTTAATGTAAAGACTTTAATGGGTTAAGCACTGCGTTTGAATCCGCTCCAAAGCCCTACCCCTGGTCCTTCTCCCAGTTTTCCTGTCTACAACTGGTCTATTACAATAAAGGCTAACAGCTTCTAAGAGAAGTATAGCAGGTATTAACTGCACGCTTGGTTAGTGTTAGTTTTGTCTTTGGTATGCCAAAGTATCCTGATGATAGTGAACAAGTTACTGAAGCCCAAGTTGCTCCTGAGTGTGAATGTTATACGGAGAGCACTTAGACATATAAAAAAGTGCTTGTGCGAATGTGTGTGTGGATGGCTGAATGAGACATGCTGTATAAAGTGCTTTGAGTATTCAAGTAGAGCAGAAAAGCGCTATACAAGACTCGTATGATGGAGCTCGGCTGGCACATGCGGTTTAATTAAGGCAAAAACTAGCATTACTCTCAGTACTGACACTACTATTATTTAACACAATCCTCTTTTTACTTTTACCCTTCATGTTGATCCACAGCATCACATTAAAAAGAGGTGTGGAGGAAGAAGCAAGAGCATCATTGCAGAATGGTTTCAAGTAGGGCTGCTCAATTAATCGAATTTTAATCACGATTACGATCTGGGCTTTCAACGATCATTAAAAATGACTGAGCCGATTATTAGACCCTCCCTCATGCTTTACTCTCGCGCTGCTCCGTGTGGTAAGTCAAGCGCACCGCTCTCCATTTCGAACACGCGTCACAACAATTAAGAGGACCCGAGGGAAGCTCGGAAAGCTAAGCAGAAGTTATTTGGAGAGGAGAGTGACTGCCGTTGGTTGAAAAGAGGTTAAAAAAAAAAACTTCAGTGGTGTGGAAACATTATGGGTTGGCGGAGTTAGACGTGGATCAAGTAGACAGTGTGTAAACTTTGCTACGATGTAGTAGCTGCACCACAGAGCAACACTGCAAAGTTGACTAAACATAGATGTTTACATTTTTCATTTATTTCTTATATTGCAAACATTTGCACTGTTATCAGTATTTGCACACTATTTTATATTATTTTTTAAAGTCATTATTCAATACATTGTTATTGTTAACCCTTTAAAGCCGGTCAGAGCAGCACACTCCGTTTTGCGTAACTATTTTTAAATCCCTGTAGAACCTGAACCGCTAAGCTAGCGCAATAATTTGTTTTGCATATGAAACCGGAGGAGTTGTACTTACATCTTATGCCATCAGCTTGTCCTCGGTCACGGTTTCCTTCCACATAAAGCTTTGCAAAAATTGCATAAAAAGCGCTTGCAGGAACAAAAACATAATATTCCAGAAACACGCTTTGCCGATCCATCAGCTGTTCCTAACACTTCCCACTTTGAAAAAGACGTCAACTCGAACTATCGCATTTCCTGCCCGAAACCGGAAGTGATGTCATTTTTGCGGAAAATGTAGTTTTTTACTTGTAGGCCTTAAGTAAAAAACTATACTATACTATACTTATACTAGTGTTTTTATAAGTCATGTTTGACTCTATACTTTTCTGAATAGTTGCTGGGATGCTTAGAACTCGAATTGCACAGCTGGAAATAGTTTATTTTGATGCACGTGCTGTTTTCTTTGCAAATTTGCATCATAGGATTGTTTTTTTTGTTTTTCCTGCAGTATATAAAAATTGCTGTATCTCCAAAATAAAACTATGAAGACACTCAAAATAAATTTCCTGTTGTTGTAAACTATTTTTTGCAACTTTTTTGTATT
>NC_140540.1:444218-475563 GCF_057382185.1 Mchenga conophoros
TTAGTCTTTGTTAAATTGGTACAGTGTGTTATCACAACCTGCCTGACGAGGCTGTAATGGACGTGTTTATTAAGACTTTTGACGTCTACAAGAATGTGAGCCAACTTTTTTCAAGGGTTTTTATTGTAATGCCTATACTGTTTTCCTTACCTCCAGCTTATTCCCTCCATACAACAATACTAAAATAGACTAACAAATAAAAGCTCTACTAAAATTAAACTGAGCTGAGCAAATCCACTCTCAAAACAAAATGAGACCAAATTAAAACAAGAGTAACAATGTAAAATATGTTGAATATACTAAAGTATAATAACTGTGGTATGAATCACTCAGGCTGTGAAAATTATGATTCTTTAAAATAACAAACAAACCATGTTGCATACTTTTCACCCTGGATTTGTGTAATTTGTTCATTTAAACAGAAAACTTCACATGAACTTACTTTATAATGAAGAACAATGGTGCAGCAGTTTATTTACATTGTAAAGATGTAGCTGGTGGGGCGTCGTCAAAGGAGCTTGCAAAGAAAAGCGTCTGGATTTCTTTAAGTTACTTGAAGACGTTTCACCTCTCATCCGAGAAGCTTCTTCAGTTCTAAGGTCAAATGGTGGAGAGTCCCAGATTTAAACCTAGTGGGAGTAACCCCCCACAGAGGGACAAAAGGACCCCCTGATGATCCTCTAATTGCCTGAGCCAAGGTGTGAAACTGGGTGTGGGTCCCAATCAGCCAGAGTTTTGGGTGAGTTCATTGTGAAACCTGGCCCCACCTTATCATGCGAATTCCTGAGATCAGATGGCCCAGGATGTGAGTGGGCGTTAAGGCGTCTGGGAAGGGATCTCAAAACTGGATTATAGATGGCAGAGAGTTGGTGTCGTAAACCCCCGCCTCTGTTCAAAGATGGTCGCTCACAGTGGACATAGATGGCTTCTTTCACTCCTCTTTCAAACCATCTGTCCTCTCTGTCCAAAATGTGAACATTGGCATCCTCGAAAGAGTGTCCTTTTTTTTTTTTGAGATCCCTTCCCAGACGCCTTAACGCCCACTCACATCCTGGGCCATCTGATCTCAGGAATTCGCATGATAAGGTGGGGCCAGGTTTCACAATGAACTCACCCGAAACTCTGGCTGATTGGGACCCACACCCAGTTTCACACCTTGGCTCAGGCGATTAGAGGATCATCAGGGGGTCCTTTTGTCCCTCTGTGGGGGGTTACTCCCACTAGGTTTATATCTGGGACTCTCCACCATTTGACCTTAGAACTGAAGAAGCTTCTCGGATGAGAGGTGAAACGTCTTCAAGTAACTTAAAGAAGTCCAGACGCTTTTCTTTGCAAGCTCCTTTGACTACGATGACCTGGATGACTGAGAACCTTCACAGACCTGGTGGAGCGTCATATTACTATTAACATGGCCTGGCCTCGGATATCTCTGTTTTATTTTTTGCTTTTTAATATAGTAAAACCATGACTAAAATCTTTCTCATGCATGTCCACTCTGATACACTCCCCTCTGCACATGCTCCTCTGTTCATGATACAGCCCAGATGTAATCAGCCCCCTCCACCACCACCATACATCTGTAGTAATGGCAGCTAAATGAAATTCTCTAAATAAACATTTCACGTCAGTGGGAAGCTAGCAGGCCTAAGTGAAAGCAAATGTTTAGAGAATGAGAAAAATGACCCACCCATCCATCCACACTCACACACGTACACACCTAGAATAGTCTCTAAGCTAGTTCACCATATGGTTATATTTATGATCATTGGTAAATCCATTCTGTTTCCACTGCCCTGCACTTTCTCCAGTGCTGGTTATACTATAGCCCCTCGGGTTATTATCAGTGGGAGTAGGAATAGAATTCTTTTATTCCTTGAGGGATTATTGTGGGTTTTATGCTTTTTTTTTCCTAACCTTACTTACTCATGTTTTCTTGTTCTCTCCATCCTTTTTTGTTAAACATAAATCATGACAGAAACTCGTATCAAAACAAGTTAAACATGTTTATAGGTTTTTTTTAAGTTTTCTTCATCAAATTAGCTGATCCGAAACTAGGCCATGTTCATAGGACTTTATTCTCTTTCTCATGTGATAAGCCTGGTGACTGCCGTTTTGAAGAAAGTTGCCAGTTTTCTTCCCACGCTGTGCAAAACATTTTATTCACTTAAAGCTTTTATTCTTGAGTCTGAGAAAGATAAATTAGATTGTAAAGGCTTAAGCTTACTATTTTGCAATCTAGCTCCAAACAAACTCATCCATTAAACTTTACTGCAGGTAAAACATTTGTTTTCAGCTCTCCGCTAGCAAGTGTATAAAAGAACTGCTGAAACTACAGTCCTGGTTTATGTCGCAAGTGATTTTTCTTTTCTCACACCCCAGACTGGGTTTGACATTGCAGTGGCCAGTGAGATCATGGCCATCCTGGCCTTGGCTGACAGCCTCGGGGACATGAAGAACAGGCTGGCACGCATGGTGGTGGGGACCAGCCGCTCTGGACAGCCTATCACAGCAGAGGACCTCGTATGTATTTAGTGTTGTAATCTCATTTGTAAGTGTGGAAGTATTATTGCTGTCTAACTCAGAGAATTTTAGACCAAAAATATGGATTTTTAAAAAATTTGTTCTGAAAAAAGTTGTTTTTGTGCTTAAGACTGTAAAGAAGAGTTATAGAAAGATAATGGTTTTAGTCCTTATCAAGCTATCTTTGATTTATTTAAGTGATACGAAACATCTTCAAATCTTAATTTGAGAAATTAACTGTATATAGTGGAAGAAAAACACTTGTAGTGTAGAAAGTGGAAGTTTTTTTTCACTCTGGAGCATTCAGCTGTGAGTTAGTACAATGCTCCAATCTTCCCAGGAGTGAATGTCCCAGCTAATTCACCATGAAGTCCGACCGTGTAATGGTCAGAGAACACAAGCAGAAAATCCGAGTGTTAATCTCAGACTTCACAGGCCTCGGTTAACATGTTAAATGTTAAAGGTCGTGAAATTAGTTACAAAAAAGGACTGAACAGGTGTGGCTCTTTTGGAATTGTTGCCAAGAGAAAGCCTGTATTCTCAGAATCAACTTTCTGAGATTTCCTTACTTGGATGATTGAGCTTGCATCAACCAACCAAACCAACACAGCATATCAGCACAAAAACATCATACCAAGTGGCAAGCACGGTAATAGAGGGAGGATTTGGGCAACCGTGAACTCTTCTGTATACCAAAGTATTCTAGAGTCAAATGTGAGGCCATTTATCCAACAGTTAAAGCTTGGTCAAAGCTGGGTCATGCGACATGTCAATGATCCCAAGCACAGGAAAACTTTAAGTTTTAGCGACCCATATTAGATTCTTCAGGCTCTGGTTTCCCACACATGACTGTGATGTTTCAGAGCTGTAGAGGAGGAACCTCCATAAAGTTGCATTAGCATTTCTGATATGCCTCTGATATGCCAGGATGTGAAAACACAACCACACATCAATGCCTGCCCAGTGGAAATATGGTGTGTGTGTGTGTGTGTGTGTGCGTGTGTGTGTGTGTGTGTGTGTGTGTGTCCACGTTGCTGACAGAGCATTTTGTGCAAAGCAAGATTTACTTGCATGCAGGACGGAAACTTGCAAATGGACTGTAAAAACATTTATCATCCAAAGTGGACAGCTGTTTGACTATACTTTACATTATCAGTTGTTTGTATTAACGAGCTCAAAGTTTTGTCTGAATCTTGATAACCTGCTCGGTTTTCCAGCCAGCACCCTTATTTTTCTCTCTTCCTCTCCGTCAGGGTGTGAGTGGGGCTCTGGCGGTGTTAATGAAAGATGCTATCAAGCCCACGCTGATGCAGACCCTTGAGGTGAGACCTGTGCACAGCCCCTCTTAAATAGTCGTTATCCCGCTCAGCTGAGCAGCTTCTGATGAATATCTTATGGAATAAATGGGTTTGCTCCGCTGCTGCCGGAGAAAGCGTTCCGCTGAGATCCTTAAAGAAAGGATGATGGATTGGCTTTTTTCCTCCCAGGGCTCTTTATCTTAATGGCAGTTTAGCTCGGTGGACAGGTGAAGCTCTCGGCCAGGAGATCCGCCTGATCCAGTTTCATGCAGCTGTGCTAGGGAAACACTTTAATTTGGTTGTGATGATGATAACAAAACTCTGCTTCTCACAACATCTGGCTTTTATTAGGCGTTTGAGATTTTACCTTAAGAAGAATTAGACATGTGATACCACAAGGATATTTCTTCCATGTGGACAGAAAGCACATACGCACCAACATATTTGTGACACTACGCCCAAATCTAGTCCTTGCAGCCAACATGATTAGTCAAACTCTATGGGAAGCTGGGGCACTTTTAAAATTGAATACACCCAACATGAAGGATGCATATTTTTGGTTTTCCCAAGTTTATTTGTGCATTTTTAGAAGTTGTGATTAAAGTCCAAAGCAAGGATTCAGTTTTGGATGATGACATCACAGAGAATAAAAGAGTAAAACTTTAATGTCTCTGCTTTTTTTTTTTTTTTTAATCCAGTAAACACTGATGATTATCTCTAGTGTACTCCTGTTTTTGATATTATTATTATTTATATATATTTCTCTTTTTTTCCTATGAGCAAGCACTTGGTGACAGTGGGAAGGGAAAAACTCCCTTTTACCAGGAAGAATCCCCAGGCAAAACCAGGCTCAGGAATGGGCACCCATCTGCTGCAAATGGGTGGTGTTGAGGGAATGCACAGAGAGACTCTCTGCTGGACAGGCTTCCATTAAACCCAATCCTAATATATGTTTGTTAAACAGGATTGTATACAAGTGGAACATTGGCTTTTATGCATTTTTAATAAGTTCTCACCAACGTTTGGACAAACATATTCATTAGGCTTGTTCTATAAAGGTGTTGTGTTATAGCATCACAGTAGAATGTGTCATCTTTAATGTTCACATTCCCGAATGTAAGAGGTGCGATCAAAACGTTCTGGTCAGATGCTATTTTGAGCACCTTTTGATTTTTTTTAAGGTGTTTGATTGGATATCGGTTTTTTTTTGTTTGTTTGTTTGTTTTTAAATAATGGGATGATTGCTTTTGACTTTTTGATCACACTTGATTCAGTTTTCTTGTGCACAGACTTAAAACACTGAGTTAAAGGCCAAAGATTTACCACACAAGCTGAGGGTACTTTTCTGCCCATTTGGTTTAAGTAATTAAAGTTTGCAGTGAACACAATGTTAGCAGTCATGCTTGTGATAGCGACTTTTTGTTTCTCGTTTTGACGTGATGGCTGTTTCTCGTTTGTTTGTTCCTTGTTGGTTTTTGAGCAGAAAGCTTGATTATATGGCTGCTGGGTGGAGAAAATAAACATCGACTGTCCCGGATTCTGTGTTTTCAAGGGTGCGGTGAGGGTTGTGTTGTACGAAGCAGAGATTTGGTTACTTTTTGTTTTTGGGAGGAAGCGTTGCGGTCCTGTTGTGTGAAACTGTTTCCTGTGTGGGTTTCCTGCAATTCTGGTCAGGGAACTGGTATCGGGACCAAGCGGGCCTCAGAGCTCCATGAGAATTTTCCGCCGAGCTTGACCGCCTTTGCCCTTTGTGCCCTTTTGGCTCGTCACGGCTGTGAATGCAGATGCACTCCTGACAATAGAGCTGGCATACGAACGCTGGCGCTGAGCTTGCATTTCTGTGTCGTTTTTAGATGGGACACAATTTGGATCACAAGAAGAAAGGGGATAGTTTTTTCTCCCTGTGTACGTGTCTGTTAAGCAGACTTCAGTTGTTGTGTGAGTTTTCCAAACATCCTGTCTATGTGGAGGTTCACAGAATGCATCTTTCCTGGGGGAGAGGAAGTAGACTATAGTATAGAGGGCAAGGGTTGTGTGGAAATGCGGAGCAGTTTGAGTCGTTGTGCTGTGTCAGAATACATTTTGGATACTTTGTCACTTTAGCCCTGCTCTGCAGTTGACATATAAAATTGGCCAAGTGATGCGCGATACCCGGAAATATTAACATGATCTCCGGTTTCCTGTTTTTATTCGTCTCCCTTTCCGAATGTTCCTAATCCTTGCGTTCAACAGATGGAAAGGTGACACAATGGATTTTCATTGATTTCCACTTTCATTCCATTGTTGTTTCCTCCTGGACAGATGTGGAAAGAGTGAAAATTTTGCACTGGGTCAAGTTAAACCTCAAAGTTTGCAAACACAGATGGAAATCCGTGTAATGTTTGACGTCCATGTCCTTCCACTAAAACACAGAAATGGATGTGATGTTTTTGACTAGGTAATGGTACTAAATTGCAATTTCTCTTCATCTCACGGTCTGCGTTTTGTCTTCTTCCCCCTTACTTTTCATTCTTAACTATGCATACACTTTTTTTTTCTTTTTTCTTTCATTCAGTAAATGCTGCTAGTGGCAGCTTCGCTCCTGACCTTGTTAAAGAAATGATTTACTCCTCTGAGGGGAGGCTGTTTATGCTGGGTGAGGGAGAGGTATGCAAACAAAAGCCTTGAAAATCAGACTAGGCCTTCCCATCCTTCCCTTTTCCTCTCTCTCTTAAGGAATTCATATTCAGTGTAACAATGGGTCAGCTGCCTTCCCTAGTTTTCTTTCTAAGTAATGACCTTCTTTTAAGAGCCTGTCTAGAGTGCGGCAGAAGGATTTTGATCTCGATGAGTGGGCCTTTCCTTGGCAGCCGTAGTCTTTCATGCCTTTCTTGCAAGCAGGCTGCACTCCACAAAACGGATCTGAATTATTCCGAGAGGATACATCTGCTGCTTGTAAAGTACACCAGCTGTGCGTCTGTGCATTTGAAGTAACTTTAACTGGGAGGCAGCAAAATAAAAAGTCATTAGTTATTCCTTTACTTTATTTAATAAGTGATTTAGTCCAAGAAATGTTGAAAAATAGTGGAAACATGACAGTAACAATTCTTTACACTTAAAAAAAAAAAAGCCAATGATATTCAGTTACACCTAGAAGAATATGTGTCAGTGTTAACTCTTTAAGGTCCACGCCAAGAAAAAATTTGTTTGCTTTTCTTATTGACTTGGGTGAGTAATCACCACAATCAATACTTTTTTTTTTTCAATAGACCCTGGAGTTTTTAAAATATTGATCTCTACCAAATGGTTGAGATGTCACTCAATGGTAAAAGTATGAAATGTCATGTAATTCAAGTACAGTAGATAATACAGTTGAAAAAATCAAATAAAGGCCCAAATTATAATTAACTTAATAACAAAAACTATCCAGGGCATTGGATAGAGTTTATTTCTAGTAGCATGCCAGTGCTACTTCCTATCAAAGGAAAGTATATCAAACAACAAAATACATATTTTTTTAATCTGCAAATGTGAAAAATGTGCAACAGCACAAAATACTCACATTCAGGCCACTTCTGATTGAATGCTACTGTGGAAAATCATTTTTGTTTGTAAAAAAATAAAATAAAAACAGTGCAAATCGAGCACATCTGCTTATGGTTTTGGTCGTTGGGGTCTTATGGTGTAGCATTTACTCTGTGGTGGTGGAGAGCTGAATCATGGTTGTCCAACTCTAGATGCAGCTTGTTAACTTGGTTCAGACACAGCCAGGCAGAAACCTTTTGAGAGCCATCGGTTTCTGATCCAGTAGGGCACAGTCCCTCTTGTAGACCAGGTATTCAAGTCAAGGATGCATCCAAACAGTGGAATATGCCATCTCCTTAAAGATGAATTGATCATCGGAATCTTAGGTATTTAAATGACATCAGCCAATCTTACCTATAGCAAACCTGTGCAGGGTGACTTAATAGAGCAACGGAAAGGAGTGATTTTTGTTGTATTTCTTACTGACTCAGTGTTTCCTTTGTGTCTTTGTAGGGCTAATCGCTGCGAATGTGAACTTTGCACAGCTGCACTGCCAGATTTGAGGCCTTGAAGTGCTCCTTTAGTTCGTGTGGGTGTGTTTCTAGCCTTTCCAAAGCAGTCCAAATCAACAGGCAACACAAGCCTGGCTCATATTCAGGCTGGCAAGCCAGTGAAGGGCCTCTTAACTTCTGCCCACTGTTTAGACAAACCCCGCATCAGCATGTCATCATTTATCCTGGCAGCCGGGGTTAAAAGATGTTGAATTTTCTATGAAAGAAGTGGTTAGTTAGTATTTAAACTTGGTTGCCATGGGTTGCAAAGTTTTCTCAACTCCTCCCATATGTTTGTGCACCTCTCTTAATTGTTGTAGGGTACGCCGGTGTTTGTCCACGCTGGGCCCTTCGCCAACATCGCCCATGGCAACTCCTCGGTGCTGGCAGACAAGCTGGCTTTGAAGTTGGTCGGACAGGACGGCTTTGTGGGTAAGAGCATGCGGCCCATGCATACAGATCACACACACACACACACACACACACACACACACACACACACACACACACAACCACAAAACCTTTGTGGGGATGACAGACAAGAAGATCTCAGCTGTCGGATCTAGGAGTCCCAGATGTGTTTGAACTGAAGGCTTAAGCTTCGTTAGTAGAACAAACAAATTTATAACTTATAATTTATTCCAGCCATGAACTTCAGCGTGATCCCCTGCCGCTGAAGGCTTTAGCATGAACTCATTATCAGCCTGGTTCTGGATCTGTTCTGCCTGCCTCTGGTGGACTAGCATTCTGCTCTGGTGCTGTTCCTCCATAACTTTCTAAGAAGCTAGTCGAAAGAAAAAATATCAGCGCAGAGGAAGGAAGCAAGTTGATAATCTTAAGAGCCCTTGGAATGCTTTAGAGTAAACCACACTAATCCCTTCAACGTCAAAGCACACTGCAGCATTTCCATTTTTATCGGCCTATCTGTCCCGCTGCTCTCTCCCTGTCTTCATTTACTTTGGCTGCAGGAATATGTCTGGAATGCATGTGTGTGTCTGTGGTTTTTGCCAGGTGCATTTGGCGTACACGCAGATCTCCTTAAGGCGTACGTTCACGTTTAGGCGACAGATACTTTAGCCATCAAAGCTATAACAGGTATAAAAGGAAAAAAAAAGGTTGACTGCTTGGGCAAAACCAGCGTTTGTCCAAGCTATCATCTGTGAGTCGGACAAATGTGAGGGCAGAGATCTGGATTTCACAACACTGAGCATAAAAGCAGGGAGACTTGTATTTGTTTTAAGCCTCCACCTCTCTCCATCTCACTTAGTTACCATCTGTATGTCTTGTTCCCTGTCTCCCTTCCCTTTCCGCATATTCGCTACCTGACTCTCAGGTATGCCGGGAACCCCCCACCTGGCAGCTGGGACGCGTGTGCCCTCCTCTCGTTCGTCCCATCTACAAACAAACAGGAACACTGAAAAAACAAGAACATTTTTACAGATGTAATGTGGTACAGCAAGTCATTTCTTTGTGCAATCTTGTGCAGTGAAGCCCAGCAGGAGAGTAAACCCGTTTTCAGATGATCAGATAGGTGGTAAAACTGTGATGATGTTGATAATTCCATATTTCTCAGAAAATTGTTTAAATAACACGGTATGGTAGGTCAAAGATGAAAACAGAAGGAATATAGGATTTGGCATCATCCTGATGTCTTATTCTTTTTCACCTTGAAACTCCAAACCTATTGAAAAAAAGACATCTGCGAGCCAACACATGAAGTTTTCCTTCATTGTGTCACCGCACATCATCCTGATGCTGTAAATGCAGACTAAGGTGTGTAAAAGCAATATACACTCACTGTATTAAAGGTAGAATTCCCTACCCTTGTAGGAAATCACATTGCCTTGTATAAAAGAGTTTTGTCAGAAATAGAGGAGCCAACTACTTGTTAGTATTTGTGTTACTGTAGTGGTTTAACAAGAGAGATAGACAGTACACATATTTTGAAATGTTTGCAGGAGCCTGTTAAATATTTAGGCTCTGAAAAATTATTATTACTATTATTGCTATTATGACTAATGACCAAAACTGCAAAAAATTAGGCTAAAGTTTTTTTAAAGGACAATTAGAGTGAAGAAACTACGTCTGGCACTCATGTACAGTAAACACGCCCAAGTTTCGTTAATTGCTGGGACCCTCTTTGGTGAGTGAAAGTTGTTGTTGTGCCATGAACTCTTTGTGAACTCCGGGGGGGTCCGGCACTAATGCTCACTTTAAACCCCCTTTTTCATCATTCTTAATATTATTGTGGTGTTTTTCAAGTCACTCTGGAATCTGGACTTAACATGAAGAAATGCTGCTTTTGCGGGGAGGGGCGGCTGTCGGGAGATGAATTCCACATGACAGATGTGTGCGTCTCTTGTACCATTAACCGTCTGGAGTCCTGAACGCAGATAACCCCGCGACACTTATTTATTATAAGGTTTAAAAGATCACATTAGAAAACGTGAAAAAAAAAGTTTTGCAGTCATGTTGGAGTTTTTTTTTTAGAGTACGCTTGGGGAGTGTGATCGTGTGTACAACGTCTCTTTATGTCTGTCTCCACGTTGGTTGAGTGTGGAGTAAGTGCATATGAGAGCATGAGGGTGGGAATGGATGTTTGTATCTGTGTGTGCCTGTATGTCTGTGTCTATATGTCAGGTTGGGTGTCAGGCGCCACCTCTCTGGGGACATCTCAGGCCCTCCAAGGTTTGGAGGCCTATCTCCCCCTACCACCACTTCCCCTGCCAGTGGCGGACTCCCTCAGACATCGGTGCGTTGGTGGTTCTTTGTGTCCGGGGATGGGCGTCCAGGTACACACCGGCTCACTCCTTGGCGGCCGCTTATCGGGGCCTGAAGCCTGGGGCTCGCTCGGGCCACTTCGGAGGTGGGGTGCCCCCGGCCTCTCGGCCTGGGGCTCGGTCACTCAGGCGCAGCTGGCTGCCGGCGGAGCTCACGGGCGCGTCACTGCAACTCCCCCTGGCTTCTGCTCCGCGGCTGCTGAGTGAGCCCTCATCTGGGACTCTCCTCAGCTCTTTCCGGGACAGTGGCGCAGCTGCCCCTCTGTTGGTCTTCCTTGGTCTCTTGTGTTCTGGGGGCCTCTGGATGTCTGGAGTTTTGATCTCCTCCACACCTGCTTCACGCCCTGGAGGACGGGGCTGTGGCCCCCCCACACCCTCTAGCAGATTATTACATGAAGGAACCTTTTAAAAAACAAAAAACAAGCACGTCCATGCTCACAGGTGTACACACGGGTGATCACACCCACAAACTACACCCTTTTTGGCTCCTACCTCAAAGCACACTGTGTTCTGTTGATCTTATGTGCTGCACAATAATGTTTAACATTTAGTATTTACTGTCATATTCCCATATATCATTGTGATGTTGTTTATTCTATTACTCTTGTTCTCTTCTGCTTGCTTTCTTTTTTCTTTCTCAGCAGGTGATCCAGGTGATTGATATATGCATTTTTTTTTCTCTGCCCGTTCTGTTGGTTTTTGTCTTTTGCCCTTCTCCCCCGTCCCTCTTCTCAGCTGTTTCTCTTTCCCTCTTTCTTTCTCCCCTTCTTTCCCCCAGTCAAGTCTGTCCCGTATTCAGTAAGTGAAAATAAAATAAACAATAAAAGGTGAATCAAATGGACCATTACGGCAAGGCTGGGATGGTCAGTTTGGTAAAGTAAATCCGTTGGGCATCTTTCTTTGCCTTTAGACAACAATTCTGATGGCAAAAGAGCCAAACGGGACAGGCCAAAAAAAAAAAAAAAAAAAAAAAAAGGAGTTTTTTTTTTATCACCTACATAGACAAACAGTTGCTTGAAAATTATGTTTGAACAATTATGTGAATTCAATTTAAAAGAAAACTCGGTTACATTATAGAATTTGATTCTAAATTGGCTCTAGGACAGCGGTCCCGAACCTTTTGGTTTATGTATGCTGGTTTATCTCCGACAATATTTTCACGGACCGGCGTTTAAGGTGTTGCGGAAAAATACAACAAAATAAAACCAGTACCAAAAAAAGGAAGATTTATTCGTAACACACGGGAAAAGGCCCAGGCAAACAGAGTTAACGATAAAAACCGATTTTAAAAACCCTGAAAAGCATAAATTTCACACCTGAGCCTCAACTCTCGCCCAGTCCGTGGCCCGGGGGTTGGGGACCGCTGCTCTAGGAGGTAATGTGAGCATGAATGGTTGTCACCCAGCAAATAGACCACTGGCCAATAGTCCAGGGTGTACACCACCTTTTGAGCAAATGCAGATGGATGAGAGATAAATCACATTTCTTTATGATCGCTTGAACATTTAGTTAGAAATGTTATAGGATTAGCTGATTTAGCTTTTCTCAGTTTGTTTGTTCATTACACAAAAATTAAAGAAGTTAAATTAAAGAGCCTTAAGGCAAATAATGACAGGCATGTGTTCTGACATTTGATTAAAGTAGTAGTACTTTTTACTTTTAAGTCTCTTATTGTGGAAAACTAACAGCACATAGATGGTCGTGCAGCCTGCTCTGCCTTGTTTGTGTTTTTATTGGCAGCTGTGCTGATACCAATGCTTTGACATCTAGTTCCACCATCCCGATCTTTCTCTCTCTCCTTCCCTCTGACTCTGCTCACAACATCATCGACCTCTTCCTTCCCTCTCGGTCTCTGGGCAGTTCAGGGTTGTCATGCAGAACAGGAAGCTTGCCAGTGTTTCCTTAGGACATCCTCCGGGTTCACTTTCCCGCTTGATGCAATGCCATCGAGGGGAAACTGTCTTTTCTGTTTTCTTTCTTTCACCTCTCAATATGCTGCGTTGTGTCGTGTGAGTACTCTTGTGCTCGCTTTTTGTCATAAAGTTTCTGGAAATCCACAAATACTGTACCTAAGAATCAGATTTTTGTTGGCAAGCTGTTTTTGTATTCAGAGCCAAAGCTCTAGTGTGGTGCTAATGAGAAACATTGCACTGAGCGCTATTTGGCCAAAAGAAAGCCGAGTTACATTTTTGCAGTCCTCCCGCAGGCTTTATTTTTTTTCCTCTTTGAGCAGATAGACTTTTCAAGATGCAGGCGATGCAGCCAAGGCCCCCCAAGTCACAGTTTCTGCTAAATGTTGTTGTTGGTATTCCAAGAAACTAAGTCCTGTTAGACTTAGTTCTTCTGCTCTCCAAAAGACTTTCTCAACTTTCTGATTTAATTTCATTTCTCACGTATTTCCATCTTCTTTCTCTCCTCCTCTCGCCTTCCCTCCTTGAAGTAAATTTACGCTTGCGTCTCGTGAAATAAATCACACCGTGACTAGCATTAAACGAAGACAAACAAAGCAGAGTGATGCATTTCTTCTCGCAAACACTTGTTTTTTCTCTAAAGCCTCAGAGAGATTGACCGTGGCTCAGGGGGTTGGGAGTACTCTCGTGTTTCCAAAGGCATGTCAATAAATGTTTTCAGCAAATTTCTTTTTGGATTAAACACAGTTTAGCTCATAAAATTTAGTGAGGATTCATTATTTTGCTGTCATAAACTTTAAGTCTTCAAAGTTGAACCAAGAAAACGACTTGACATATTAGACATTACATGTAATAAAAGTAGAATGTACAAAAGCCTGATTTATTTTTTTATGTAATTATAAAAGCCTTCCAAAAGTTCAAATCTTCCAAAAGTTATTCCATCATTTAGTTTTTTAATAACGGCGATGGAAAGAGGCGTTGAAGGTCATAGCTTATGATTCACTTCACTTCAGTGACTCCTCTTGGCGGAGACAGCTCTCATCAGGATGGGAATGATTTATCTTAGAATGAAGGAGACCGCTCAGATTTGATTTGCAGTGACGCTTCCCTCCAAGTGGAAATAGATCCAAGCCCCCCTCCCCTCGTTCCCTTTTCAATTTGTAAACCCATGTCTTCGTCATTACTGTCTACGTTCAGAAGTGGAACTGGTCAAAGCCCGTCTCTGTGGAGCTCAAGTCTGCGCACAGGGTCCTACGCACAAAAACTTGTATGAGACGTAAAACTGATCAGAATGACACAAACATTTTATTTGTTTTTCCCATCTGAGTCCCATTTGGGTTTTTTTTTTTTTTTTTTTTTAATCGTTTTAATCAAATTAGCTGTCAATAAGGTTAGCAGTTGACGAGCACAGATGTTACACCACTGGAAGAAAGAGGTTATCCAGGATGGGTCAGTTTGAGCAAGAGGGGAAGCGGGGTCTGTAGATGATTAAGTTTATGGGTTGTGTATTGGTTCTTTAAAAAAAAAAAAATAAATAAAAAAAAATGTTAACTCCAAAAAAACTCCCCAAAAATGGGAAAATAACAGCAAACTCCTCCTGTTAATGTTATTTTTCGTGAATACCCATAGTGAGCGATTGAGTAGTGAACTACTTTGATAAATGTTTTCTGAGATCAGCTGGTTTAGACTGGTTCCTTTAAAAAAAAAAAAAACATTTTACACTAATATTGCGAGGGCCAGCTGCTACTAATGGACCACAACTTGTTAACATTATGTCACATTGACAAAGTCCTCTATATTATCGGGACCCGTGGGAGACATTCAAAACAAACGTTATTAATTTGACTGACAGAAAATCATGCTGCATTTGAAGGCTTAATCTCTCTTCTCGTGGTCACAAAGAGTTCGTGAAGCGTTAAACTACAAACTGGACTCCATGCACGTTACGGTGCATTTATTCTGTTTGGATTTTAGATTTAGATTAAATGTTTTACTGGAAGATTTCTCGTAAAATATGTGTTGGAACAAAGGCAAAGCATTTAACCAAACAGCAAAGCCGTTAGTCTTTACTAGTACCAGTAAAAGTGTTGGGGCAATGCCACTATAGCTCACCTGGTCGAGCCTGGTGACTGAAGGCCACTCTAAATCATCTCTTGCATGTCATTCCTCCCTCACTTTCTCCCTTTCTTCTTGCACACACTCTGCACTGTCCTCTTGAATAAAAGCTAAAATATTTGCAGTAATAATGTAGTCGACTTTCAGCGCATTGTGCGGTCTATCCTGCAAACTGTGATGATTCATCATGACCCATCTTTAGCACAAACCAAAAGCTTCAGAGATCACAAGGAAACAGACTTGGAAGCATGCAGTGAATTCTTCCCTTTCAAGTACCGAAAGGGAAGAATAATGGCATCTGAGCAGACTAAACAAACAGCCCAAGGTGATTAAAACCTGCCTAAACACTTTTGATGGGAAATAAACTTTAGTTTTACTGTAAAATGTGTAAAACTAGCCAGCATGTAGCAGGAAACCTTATCTTGACAAAGACTGCCATTTCAGGTGGGGTATTTGCTTTGTTTGGAGCCTGTTCAAGAGGCCTGTGCGTAGAGCTGTCTGTATCAGAGGCCCTCTGTCTTTTTCAGAGCCCCTACAATGTACCCATTACTCAGTACTACTGTTCAGAAACCGTTCCCATGTCTCTTCCAGGCGTGTAATCGAGCTCACATGTGGTGCTGTGAGGTCAAATTGGGTCAAACCTTGAAGGTGGAAGATGAGTTATTTCAAGCAAGATGATACTTTAATGCCTGTGTCCAGCGCCGCTGCTCCAGCTTCTAACACGGCTGAATCGCAGTCTGCTCACATTCTTTATTTGCTGACCATAAATTTTAATATGTAATTCAATAATTCACTGGTAGACATGTTTATGCGTTTTGTGCCTGTTTCCTCACAGTGACCGAGGCAGGTTTCGGAGCTGACATTGGGATGGAGAAATTCTTCAACATCAAATGTCGAGCCTCAGGTTTGAGGCCCAGTGTGGTGGTGCTGGTCGCAACCGTTCGAGCGCTAAAGATGCACGGCGGCGGCCCAAATGTAGGTCAACACAGCGCTGTTGTAATAACACAGTATAGCCTAGCCATAAATTCTTCTCTGGTGTGGATGAATTAAAGAACCACTCACTTAAATGTCTCTGAAAATCTAGCGCAGCTTGTGATTGACAAACTCCAATAGTAAAATGCTCTTAATGGTCATGAAAGGCACTGCGATCCTGTGCTGAGCTGTAACTCAATTGAATTTAATGAGCTGACTATCTCATAGGGTTATCTCAGTTTCTTGGTATTCATTAGTCTTCATCCTGTTTGCTGAAATTAATCTTCCAAATTAATAACTGTGTTTATAGACTTGCTAGTGAAAATATTAAGAATTAGAAGGGTTGATTTCTTGTTTATCTCCCATATGGACAAAACCTGTGATGCTGAAGTGTCTAATTTGTTGGTCTGTTTGTACGGTTTTAGGTATCTGCAGGTGCACCGCTTCCCCGAGAGTATACCGATGAGGTAGGAACCATGAAAAATATGCATGAGCAAACATAAATATACACTCACCAAACACTTTGTTAGGTATATGCTTTGCTAGTACTGGGTTGGAACCCGTTTGCCTTCAGAACCGCCTTAATTCTTTGTGGCACAGATTTAACAAATTACTGGAAATATTCCTCAGAGGTTTTGGTCCATGTTGACACGATGGTGCGTTATCCTGCTGGAAGCAGCCACGAGAAGATGGGTACACTGTAGTCTTAAAGAGGTAGGCATGGTCGGCAGTAAGAGGTCCGAATTCTGCCAAGAAAATATATCACCACCAGCCTAAACATTTGACACAAGGCACGAGGGATCCATGCTTTTATGTTGTGCCCACCAAATCCTGACGCAGCAGTCTGAATGTGGCAGCAAAATTCGAGGCTCAGACAAGACCAGACAAGGCTTTTTTCCAACTTTCTGTCGTTCGATTTTGGTGACCCTGTGCAATTTTAGCTTACTTTTCCTGTTCTTAGCTGGCACGAGTGGCAACCAGTGTAATTTTCTGCTGCTTTAACTCATCTGCTTCAATGTTTCAACATGTTGTGCATTTTTCTGCGTTTTTTAATTATAACGAGTGGTCATTTGAGTTTATATTACTTTCCTGTTAGTTCGAAGCAGTCTGGCCATTCTCCTCTGACCTCTGATATCAATAAGATATTTTCACCCAGAGAATTGCTGCCTACTGGATATTTTCTCTTTTTCCCAACCAGCAAATCCTGGAGATGGTTGTGTGGGAAAAGTCCCAGTAGATTAGCAGTTTCTGAAATACTCAAACATGCACCCACATCCAAAGTCACTTAAAGTACCTTTCTTTCCCATTCTAATGCTGCCAGCAGCTCGTCTTGACCACATCTACATGCCTAAATGCATTGAGTTACAAGAGAGTTAAAGAAAAAGGCAGTGTGGTAAAATAATGGGGGATGGGAGGTAATTATTGGCCCGTGGCATCACTTGTAATTAGGATAAAATAGTTATCTGTATCTGTCCTTATTGTATTTAGTCTGAAAGTTCAGGATGTTTTCAGGAGAATTAAGGCTATTTACACTCATTAACATAACTCTATTTGGTGATGTGCTTGGTGCTGTGTTTTGAGTAAACTACCATGGCAGTGAAGCATGACCGTGGGTGGTGATCCCACTTCCTCTTCATGCAGCTGTTTTGTGACCTGGCTCCTAATGGGCTTACTGTACACATTAGGGCTACTTACAGAGCAGTGCATCATCTTTGTATTAATGTATACTTGGTCTCTCCTCTGTGTCAAACATGTGTAATATTAACCAGAAAAATCATGGAAGGGAGACGTCATTTGACAGCATTTATAAGATGTTTATGTGATGCAATAAAGGGTCTTGGAGATTGTACTAGAGATGGCACGATACCACTTTTTTATGTCCGATACCGATACCGATATCATAAATTTGGATATCTGCCGATACCGATATGAATCCGATATAGTGTTTTTTAATCAACAAAACTGTTTTTTAAATATCTTGCTGCATTTTGTATAAGTTCATACTCAAGTTTAAAACAACAACTACACTAAAGCTATTCTGTTATACCTGTATGCAAAAAAAAATATTTCATAGTTCAGCAATACTGATCAATCTAATAAACTTAGACCTACACCATCCTCCCTATTCTGGTATTTTAAAGAGTACTTAGCATAAATATTAAGCAACCTAACTAATAGGGTTCCAACTCCCAGCAACAACAAAAATAAATAAATAAAAAATAGGGAACCACCCCTCACGCTCCACCTCATGATGCTTAATCAACGTAATCAACCTTAATTTGATGCAGTGTGAAAAAAAAAAAAAAAGCACAGAAATCAATTATTTTTCAAGAAATATTAAATAGATTCAACATCTTTCTTCAACAAAATTGCAGACTGCACAGATGGTACCTTCCCAAAGGAAAAAGTACTATAGCTTACTAGGGTATATATATTAGACCTAATAGTCACTATATACAGTAATTGACTTCTATTCATTTTACATCAAATTAAAACTTTGGGTGTCAGATAATTATTTATTAAAAGCTCGACATTTTAAATGAGAATAAGAAAGAAAAGTATGTCTTTGTGCCCCCTTTTCCCTGTTAATGCCCTATCGGCCCCCCTGGCTAAACTTTGCTAGATCCGCCCCTGCACAGTTACAGCCGTCAGCTGTAGAAAAAGATCCTCGAGTAGAAAGTAATAATAAATACATTCTAACAATAGCTGATCAAGCTTAAACGTGCTGCTGTTGTTCAGCCGCTGGTTTCCTCTTTCTGGTGCAAAGTGGGCCAAAAGCAAACTAGAGAGACGGACTTGCGACAGAAAAGCCGATCAGCTGATCGTTAAGCAGTTTCATGATTGAAGTAGCAGCAGGAGAGGCAGTCGCTCCATATATCGCTTGTTAAGCTTAACGCAGGAATGCTTTACAAACATTCAGAGATGGACTTACACACTTGCTTTACTTCTCTCGGGGATAACTTTGTCGGAGATGAAATGCCGGGTTGCTAGCGAAGCTCCAAATGCTATCCAGACCACCACAGGTCCCGCATGCCACAGCCGCTCTATCACGTGATGCATACTGCTCCGACGTGCTAACGTTCTGAGGTGAGTTACAGCGTGTTGCAAGTTTTGTGAGGTGCTTTCGTGATATTTAATGGATCGGATTACATTTTTTATTTTTCTCCGATATCCGATCCAGTAATTTAGGTCAGTATCGGACCGATACCGATACGTAATATCGGATCGGTCCATCTCTAGATTGTACTGAACCAGTCCACCTCAAGCTTTCAGCTGCATTCCCACTGACATTTAAATCTCCATCTACCTGCATAAATCTGCTGCCAACAACCGTGATTAGAAGCATTTGATGTATTAAGAGAACATTTGCCGTCGGTTTCTACTATGTAGACTTAAGCAAAAGTGGAGTCGGGATTCTTTTGGTGTGTGTGTGTGTGTGTGTGCATGTGCGGCTGTATCTGGCCAAAATCAGTGGTCTCTCAGGCAGGTTCAGCTGAGTAAATAATGAAGCAGTTAATTAAGGTTAACTGTAAAGCCTGTAATAAGAACCAGAAGTACTGAGGAAAGCAGAGCTCAGGAAATGAATTTATGGGACCTGTATGGCCTTACTCTTCTTAGCCTGTGGCTACACACAAATAGTGCTAGATTAGATTACTTTGGTCGCATAGGAGCTTATCGTGAAGCTACTACAGTGTGCACGTAGTAGCATGCGGTTCAATATGAACTATTGAATTGCTGCACACATCACCGGATCAAGTATAATGATGCAATCACATGCAAAGCACACAAGTGTTAGTAACGAGACATTTTATATCAGCCTGAACAACTTATACAAAATGGTGAATAGGACATTAATGTATTTAAATGAAGCTCCCACTAGAATCACAGATTTCCTGTCATGCCCTTTAAATCATATCTCTGTAAACTGCTTATCAGTTACACAAGAATCTTTAGCATTTTTTCCACTGGTGAGCTGAAGATGCAGGAAAACTTTCTCCATCTCATTTGTTATCTTTTAGGGGTTTTTTGTATTTTTATTATGACACAGAATAATTTCAGTATTAAGTAAGACAGGAATTTCTTTTTGGCGGGGGCTGAGTGTTTTCATAGAACAAAGATCCACAGGACACAATTAGCATGTAAGATTTCTGCAAACCATTTAAGTACTTATTTCTGACTTATATAGTACTCGGAGTGAGGGATATGGCCTTGAAATTCTATCACGATATAAGTGTAACAGGTTTTTAACCACCTGCTGAAAGCTCTGGTTTTCCACCATGTAGCTGAATCAATAAATTCCATTCTACCATCTTCCTCCCTCATGGAGTGCAACTTGGAAGTGCTCCAACGATGCTTGGTGGAGTATTTTGCTTACATTTAGGTCACAGATGATAGTATCTCCTCCCTCACGCCGTGATTTCACCTTTAACAGGAACCGTTTTCTTGCATAATTTGCAGGTTGTTGGGGAATGTTAAAGTAACTGATGTGCAGCTCTTGGGCATCCCCTGAACTTAAACTCGTGTAGAAAAGATGTGACACAATGTGACATTTTTATATTGCATAATATACCGGTGTAATCGTGGGCGGGATAATATAACACAGCCCTGTGTATTGTTTATTCTGTTAAAGAAGCCAAATGAACACATCCACCTTGTAAGAAACTGTGCAGCGCAGATGTTATGAAGCTACAGGACGTGTAGCTCGTCTATTACATTTATAATATGTTTTGGTTCAAGTTGTGGCACATTTTATGGGTTAGATGTGTTTTGTTTTTTAATAACAGTTTGTTACCTCTGCTCTCTTTCCTCTTTCTCTTCCACCTCTAGAACCTGAGCCTGGTTGCTGGCGGCTGCCGTAGCAATCTCAGGAAGCAGATCCAGATTGCACATCTGTTTGGGGTACCGGTCGTGGTTGCTGTTAATGTCTTCAAGTAAGTTGTATATTACGGCTATATTTTTTTAAAAACAGCTAACTGCAAGTAAAGCTACTAATTGTGATTAATTTGTATTTTATATAAACGCCAGCTTCGCGCTGCTAATGGTGCTTTTTTCCTCGGATCTTTTAGGACAGACACCCAGGCAGAGATCGACCTTGTATGTCAGATAGCGAAAGAGTGTGGCGCATCCGACGCTTTGCCGTGCAACCACTGGGCGCAGGGTGGAAGAGGCTGCTCGGAGCTCGCCCAGGCTGTGAAGGAGGCTGCCAGCAAACCCAGCGACTACCAGTTTCTCTACAACACAGAGGTGAGTGCAGATAATGTAGTGGAAATTTTATTTAGTTATTGCTCTACGATAGGCGGTATCCCTGTTCCTTCTGTTTCAGTGTTGGATAATTAGTAAATTATGTTGATTTTGGGAGCTAGAGTAGGTTGAAGTAAAAAAACATCAGCTGGTTTGAGTTAGCGAGTCTAGGAGGTTGTGACTTAAATTAACTGACCTTGTTATGCTGTTTGTGTCTTTGTGCATGGCTCCATTAGCAGTAAGCATGTGCCTGCATGCAAGCGCTCTCAACAACAGGATTTATTGGATATTAAATTAATAAATCAAACCTTAACTGCTGTATAATAAGGTGTTCAATCTTTTGATTATTCCATGTGCTAGACGAGTTAGAGGGAAGGTCAGACAGAAAACCTCAGGCTTGGATGTTTGCCAGAAGAGAAGGTAGTGTGAGAATATCCCATACCTGCTAAAGTTCCAAGTTAGCAGCTCGGATGGATGATACAGAAGAACTGCACCTCGATACACCTGGCAGGTGATGGTGTCTCATAGCGAAGATGCTGAAATTCTGAATATATTAGTGATGAGATATTCTGCGACAAGCTGCAGTTTAGGAGATGAAGAAAGAAGTCAAAGATGTGTTTATAAATGGTTTTTATATGTTTCTCATTAATAAGCTGTTGATGCCATAGTGCTCAAATCCGCTGTTATTACATGTTTTTGACCAAAAAGGAAAAACAAAGGTTTGTAGTGTCAAGTGAGAATCAGATATAACGTTCTTTTTTTAATCTAATGACACCTGAATGTGTCGGCTTTGTTTACAAACCACACCTCGGGCAGTTTTGCATTAGAAATTAGGCCATCAGTCTTCCAGGTCAGAAGTAATATTTGTGCATCCCTTTCAGTTTGTCAGAAGTCTTTTGTCACATTAAAAGAAAGTAGAATTGCAAATACATGAGTCCATCATTGATTGTTGTCTAAATACCCCTGAAATGGAGACAGGCTTGATCAAGATCTAAAAGCAAATGACATTGTGTACTTGGCTTCAGTCAAATGGGCAGAAAATCCGAATAAAGTCACTTTAACAGAGGAATAAAGGCAGCTTTCTTAGCTATCACATGTCTGATAAGAGCTCAAAGTTTAAATATTTCATTCATTTTGCTGAACTGTGTTTGATTCTGATGTCACGCTGATATGTGTTCACTTCACCAAATCTAATTTCCTCACTTCCCTTTGAGTGTAGAGCTGTTGTGTGTTCACCTGCATTTGATGCGCTGTCCTTCCGATAGATGTCGATCGTGGAGAAGATCAGAACAATAGCCCAGAGAGTGTACGGGGCCGATGACATCGAGCTGTCTCCAGAGGCCAAGACCAAGACAGATTATTACCATCAACAAGTGAGCTCACTGCCGCTGCAGTAACTGACTCATCTCATTTCTCTTTCCTCTGTGACAAGGTCACACAATGACTATTTCTCTTTTGCCTTTTACAAGGGTTATGGTTCATTGCCCATCTGCATGGCCAAGACCCATCTGTCCCTGTCCCACATGCCCGACAAGAAGGGGGCACCCACTGGATTTGTTTTGCCAATCAGAGATGTCCGTGCCAGCATTGGAGCTGGCTTCATCTACCCATTAGTGGGAACGGTACGTGGTCTGCAGCAGGTTAACGTTGACGTCTTGGTCCATGCCTCATAGCGCGAAGTCACAGAGCTTTTTGAAAGTGATTGGCTTCACAATACTGCACAGAGGTGATAAGAAAGTGCATTTGGTGTCACTTACAGAGAAAACTTGGACCAGCTTTATGTAGGCTGTAAAGCAGACGTCTGCACAGAAATCACACCACAAGTGTTTTCTTGTTTCTCGTGCCTACACGTTTGCCTGTGCAGCTGCTTCTTTCTTGAAGAATGTTCAATTTAATTTTGTTAACATGACACCGTTCCTTAACCTTGCCAAAGCTTAATATCTCCATTCTCCAACCCTTGAAGCTCATTCTGATCTTCAAGGGTTCGGTGGGTGTGTAGGATTATTGTTCCTTGAATGTGCTAATTCATCTGTCAATGTTAATTCCTTCCTCCCTCGAGTTCGTCCCCGGAGAGTGTGTGTGATTTTGGTCCTCTCTGTTGCTTTCCCTGAGCCATGTAGTCCTACTTAGAGCAAACAAGGCTGGCTGGAGCCTTTTGCTTGATGATGGGCTGGGCAGGCAGGAAGGAAGCGGCTTCCTGAGTGCTTTGGCTCCCGCTGTTTCACCAGTGTGCCCTCAGGGCCTGGCTTTGAAAGGCTGGGCCAGAGGTGTGAGACGCTGGCCATGCTTGGAAAGGCATCTTGTAGGGTTGTGGCATCTCTCCACTTTCCACAACCTGCCTTTGATGTGCTGCTGCCTATGGAGCCACTGGCACACTGACATCTCTTGAACTATGACTTCTAACCCAAAGGAAGTTCTTTGTTTGTCCTCTGAACTCGTTGGCTTAGCTTCTGCTTGACACACTGACCCAAGACTGAAACTTTTAATAGTTTAAAGATTACACCATTTCTAATCGCTGCATGATTTTCATGTTAGCACCTGTTGCTCTGGCACAGTTAAAATTGTGCTATTTTGTTTAAAATGGCTTTATTAAGAAAAAAGTCAAGAAACCTCCATGAGATAATTTCTTCGATAGAACTGTCAGGGGACTTCCGATGCCTTAGCTCTGATTACAGCTAAGAACTCAATTCTCCCTTCACGGAAAGAGGTGAAAAGCTCTCAGTCAAGATAATAAGAAGGAGGATGGCGGGGTTTTAGATCGATGGGTAGGTTAGGGGTCTGCAGGGTGAAGAGTCAGGAAGGCACTGATGTGATTCTCCAGATATGTATGGGAGGAGTTGCAAGCGGAACAATAGATGTCTTTGGAATTCATATCCCGTTAGAATTGCTTTCACTGAATCATTACACCCTAAACCAGTCAGGTTTATAGAAACGCCCTCCTTGGCTGAATATTCTCTGGTTAAACTTTAAAGATGGTTGATGATTAAAGATTTCTTATCAATTCTAAGAAAGGCAACAGATATAGCAGTTAGCCCTAAAGCTGCAGCATGCAATACGAGTCGATCTCCTGCAGTGCCCCCTTTTCTCTTCTAAGCCCCACCCATAAGCAGTAGTTGTAGTGGTCTACGCATTCACCTAACAAGCAAAAGATCCCCAGGTTGATGCTGGAAGGAGCCACAAATCCTATTGAGGTTTGGTCAGCAAAGGCATCTGGCATTTAAAGAAAATATCTGCCAACCCAAATACGTGGAGCCTCTTGCTGCAGCAACCCCATGTGAATAACGTATCAACCGAAAGCAGCTTCTTAGATACACACTAGGATGTTCCTGGTGACTAATTTACTAGTTGTTTAAACAGGAAGAAGAAAAGACCAGACTACTTTAAAAGATGGAGAACATCCAGAACTGACCACAGTCAGGCTTAAACATTCAGGGTGGGGGCAGGCTTCTGTCCAGGCTGGATTCTTGGATAGTGGACGGTGGAATTGCAGCATCTAGCATTCAGCTGACTTGTCGCCCACATCCCTACTACACGTGCTTCATACATGCTGCACCTGTGAATCGAACCCTGTTTTCCCAGGTTAAAGTCTTCTGTTTAATCACACCACACCATCTTACTTCCGATCTGGAATTTTTTGCTCTTCTTGCTACTTCATAGAACTTACCTGAACTCGCCTGACAAAACCTGTGATTGGCTCCAATCTTAGTGTAGAGTTTCTATTTTAAAAAGCCCAGTAATGGCACAGGATTCCCTGTGTGCTGAAAGATTATTATGGATTTTCTTGTCCAGTGATGGCAAAAAACAGCTGTCTGTTTCAGTTTTCATTAATTTTGGATAACTCTGTTATCTTAATGACCTGCCGGCCAACAGGTCCAGTAAATGTATTTATCTGGTAATTGACCTGTGCCTCAACTGCAGCTTTACTAAAGTTAAATTAGACACGAGGCAGAGATTGATCAAGTTGCACAGCGTCATTAAACGCATTATTCAGTTCTTCATCATCAAGGCAGCAAACATACATGAACAGATGCGTCTATGGTAGTATACATGTAGCATTAGAATGAATACACCATACACACCACAAATAAGCAGTAAATGTACAAAGGTTCACAAACAATGGAACACCTTTGGCAAAACGAAGGACAATTTACAAGCTTGGCTTTATTTATCTATGCAAAGTACATCACAGAAGAAGATTCAAAATTAAAGATTAAAAGTTTAAAAAGTTTGGCATGAAAAAATAAAAACCTGTAAGTACACACACATTTACAAAAAACCTGTACAGGATTTGTCATTCATTGACAATCAGTGATACTGTTTTTTTAGCCCCAAACAGGATGCACCGTAGTCCGTAAAAAACGTAAGAAGTCCAAAGTGCACGGTTCAGAGTTCAGACTAGATCTAAAACTAGGGCTGTTCGATATTACGATAGATATCGGATGACGATATAAAAACGTCTATCGTTTCATTTTACACTATTGTTTGTTTTGTGGTGTTGCAAAATAAACTGTTTACAGCAATATTTTTTCATTGTTTTGATGGTCACTGTAGTGGCTATATTAATTTCTTCAAGTTCTCTCTTTCTCCTTTATTTAATATAACTAAACTACAGACAGACAAGCCCCTGTTTTTATGCGTTGTCGTTAGCAACAACGACGGTAATACCATCGCGTGTCCGCTTGTTTATGTTCCACATAAACCTTTCACAATAAAGCTCAAGATCCTGTTGAGACTTTTCAAAATAAACTGAATCACGTGAAAGAGCAGATTATTTACGGATGAGAAGTAAAAAAAAATAAAAAAATAAAAAAAAGAGCCGCCAGGTGCTAAAAAATAAACCTTAGACTTAGACTAGATGTATAGTTTCATGCATCGGTTAAAACACTCGACTCCAGGTACATGATGCGCAGCTGGAAACACTTCCCGCAAGTCGAGCTGCCCGAGATTCACAGAATTTACAGAATATGTTACAGTTTTGTGATTTATATCGTTATCGGGACGATAGAATTCTTATATCGGGATATGAGATTTTGGTCATATCACACAGCCCTATCTAAAACTTGTTAAATCTCATCTGTTCTTCACATTTTATCCATTGATTTCTATCAGACACAGATGAACCATAAATCTTAAAATGAAAACAGCTTTAATAAAAACCCCATTACTCAATAACCAAATCAACTGTGGAGAATCTGTGTGACTTTTAAAGATTTACTGTTATGGACTTCACTTATTTAATTTTAAATTGACACAAGTGTTTTTTGGTCTTTTAGATTTCATAATCTTCTCAGTACTTTTTCAAACTCTGCTGCTTGTTGACCGAGACACTTCTCCAAAACCAGTGGGGGGTAAAAAACCAGCTACATTGTCTCCTCCAGGGCTTTCCCCAACAAAGGCACATTGTGTTTGGGCATAATGAAGGGACTTATTTGCCTGAATGGGCTTTCCAACTTTAGCCACGGAGTGTTATGTGTTTTTGCGAGTGCCAACTTGTTCTCAGGCTTGAGAGGAGGACTGGCAGAACAGCACATCTTTTGTTGCTTTCATCACTTTGAAAGGTTTTCATACACTTTTTATTACCTTTTTATATTTAAATGTGCTGCCCAATATTTCATTCAAGGACGAGAAAAGTGAAAGGACCTTTTACTTGTGAATCGGAATTGATATTTTTAAATAAGGTTTGATTTGCCTCCTCCTGTGAGCTGACATTTTGTAGTCTTTCATTCAAGTAAATAAAGTGAAACTGGGATTTTGTTGCAGAACAAGGGGATGAATTTATTCCTTGCAGCTTTGCTTTCTATTACAGGAATGGAAAACATTTGCATTTGTACACAGAAGTCATCACAAAAGCAGTCTAGAGTTGTAGGGACAGAGTTTTCCCCCGTAACGATTTCTAATCACATGTCATATGTCTGTTTTTTCTGAATGGAAGCCCTTAATCGGATGCTTCTGTTCATTATTTATCAGCTGATTGTTATGACATGAGGAGCATGCACGCTAGCTAGGGCAGGAAAAATAATTTAATATTTGAATATGGAACAAAACGATTTTCCAAAACATGGCTTCTTGTTCTGGTTAATGCAGAGATCCATGGCTAAAGTGAGATTCATCAATGATAAGCCTTATAATTAGTGTATTTAATGTAGGCACACACATTTCTATAAAGTTTAGAGGGTGGTGGAGTAAATCCTACAGGTGGACAAGTTAAAATGAGATTTTATCGGGCCGGGGGTTTCCACTAAAAGGTTAATTTTAGTACCAAAAATATCAAATTACATCAAGAACAGCTTCCTATTAAATCCAAATGGATCTGATTTTTAAAGCCTACCGTATTTTTTTGGACCACAAGGCACTGGATTATAAGGCGCACTGTCGACAAACGGGTCTGTTTTCATACATAAGGCGAACCGGATTATAAGGCGCATTAAGCGAAACAAAACAGACAGATAAGTTAAAATTTGCTCAACTCATTCTTCTTGTTTCCTCCACTTCTGTAACATTAATTCATTAATTTTGAATTCTCTCTATTCCCATGTTGTTGCAGTATATTAATGACTAACCTCATATTGTGGATGGATTATCTCAGTTGTTCTCCTGACTGAAGTTTGGTCCGTTTACAGCATCCTGCCATGCGAACCCTCACGTTAACTTTTATCAGTGGAAAAAAGTTAGAGTTCATCCTCCAGCTTCACTGTGTTTATGTTATGCTAACATAGCAGTGTTGCTAGCAATCACATAGTACATCATTATATACCAGCTAGTCCAATTTCAGTAACCCTATAAAAGTCACTGCTGTTTAGTTTTCTGTCTTCATTTACGTTGGAAGTGATAGCAGAGCTGTACGTTTTAATTTTTTCAGAAATCTCTCAGTCAGAACATGCTATATCATGTTTTAGGTGGAAACTAGCGAGCTAACTTCCTGCTAACGGCTAACTCCGTTAAATTTAATAAATTCTGTTTTCCTGGATGCCTGGATGTTAAACTTAATTGTTGCACCTGGTAAAGCAGCAATGCTGATCATTTTATCAAAGTTGAAAGAATTTTGACAGTTTTTAACTTTCAGTGATGCTGCAGTGTAAGTTTGAGTTTGGGACCTGAAGAAGACTGAGTTTTGGACCCAGATTACTCAGCGAGGCTCCTGACTACAGTAGCCATAATGCTCCAAAAATCCATCAAGCGGTGCGGCTTCGTAGCTTACGAAGTCGTGCTAAAACATTTTTGACAGATGTTTGAGCGCCGTGTCGCACATAAAATTAGTTCGAGGTCAGTAAGCACAACCAGAATTCATACATAAGGGGCACCAGATTATAAGGGGAACTGACGATTTTTGAGAAAATTAAAGGATTTTAAGTGCACCTCATAGTGCGGAAATATGGTAATTTCAGTATCAGATGTGCAATCGATGCCTCAAGGTACATATTGGACATCACAAATGTTTGTTCTGTTTTTCATACCTGATAAAAAATATTAATTAAATGTGTGTGCAGAATACTTACCGAATTCAATTCAGTTAAATTAAAAATTTTTATACAGTTCGAAATCACAACAACAGTCGCCTCAAAGCGCTTTATATTGTAAGGTAGACGCTACAATAATGCATACGGAGAAAAACGAAGTAATCATAAGACCCCCTTATGAGCAAGCACTTTGGCGACAGTGGGAAGGAAAAACTCCCTTTTAACAGGAAGAAACCTCCAGCAGAACCAGGCTCAGGGAGGGGCCTGGCCATCTGCTGCGACTGGTTGGGGTGAGAGAAGGAAGACTGGATAAAGACATGCTGTGGAAGAGAGACAGAGATTAATACCAGATATGATTCAATGCAGAGAGGTCTATTAACACATAGTGAGTGAACACTGTCTCTGTTTCAGCTCAGCCGTTCAGTATGATTTGATCAGTCTCTCATGTCATTGTGGAGAATTTTGGCCAACTCTTCTTTACAACATTGCTTCAGTTGATTGAGGTTTGCAGATATCTGTCATGCACAGCTCTCCTGAGGTTCTATCACATTGTTTCAGTCAGGTTGAGCTCTGGACTTTGTCTGGGTCACTGCAGCACCTTTTCTTTGTCAGCCCTTCTGTTGTAGACTTGCTGCTGTTCTTGGGATCATTGTCCTGCTGCATGACCCAGTTTGACCCAAATGTGAGGGCTGCCTCACATTTGACCCTACAATACTTCTCTATACAGAGGAGTTAAAGGCTGAATCAGTGAGTGCAAGCCGTCTATGTTCTGTGGCTGCAAAAAAAGTGCACATTTATCCAATCATTAAGTATTAAGTATTTCAAAATGTTTTCTTATGATTGTAAGGACAGATGTTTCACATATGTCACACTACCTGCATTCCCTTTAGATTTAGGCTTCTTAGTGTGTCCTATTAGATTTTAACATTTTTATATTTTTATGTTATATTAATGTTATTACAAGTTATTTTCATGTTTTGGCTGCTATAACACAATAATTCCAATCTTTTGGGATAAATAAAGTATTTGTTATCTATTATGTTTGTTCACAGAGAGAAACATTCCTTCTTTAGCCAATTAACTCTACTCATCAGTCTACATAGTTATAATCAAAACATCCAACAATAACCCAAATTATTATTATTTTTTTTAGGGGGAGGGGGGATTTCCAGAACTATTATCCAAATTGGTGAGGAATGTAGGCAAGGAATGTAGACAGAAAAATATTTTTTTGATATCGCATGATGATTTTTGCGGAGCTTTTCCTTTATTAGATTAGATATTGGTAGCGCTAGAAGCAAAGCAAAGGAGGTGGTATAAACAGAAAGGCATGAAGTGACTGGAGCAGTAAATGCTGCAGTTAAAGTGAAAGTCCCCCCGCACTCCACCCCTGAAAAATATTTAATTGTCATTCAAGTCCTGTACAACTTTTTCAATAATCCAAATCAGGCAGCAAAGAGACCACCAACATGTCATTTAATTGAGAACGATCATGTATTTTAATTAGCCTAACCATAACTCAGTAGCATAGCAGTGGTGTACGTTTTTTGTCCATCCATCAGTTTTATGCTGCTTATCCAAGGCCCAGTTGCCAGGATTAAAGTCTAACTAGAGAAGCCTAGCCTTCCTTCTCCCTAGCCACCTCCTCCAACTCATCCAGGGGACACCAAGGGGTTCCCTCAGTGTAATTTCGCCAGTTTTTCCTGGGTCTTTCCCAGAACATTCACCTCAACTGGTGAACCAATCCAATCCTCATCCTAGCTTTAAAGCTGACCCCGGCCACCCTTCAAAGGAAGCTGCATTTCCACCACTTCTATCTGTAATCTTCTTTTTTCCATTACTACCCAGAACTTGTGGCCAAAGGTGAGGGTATAAATGTAGATCGATCGGTAGAGTGACATCTTTTCTTCTACGCTTCACTCTCTCTCAAACGCAATTCGTTGGTGCAGTGTCCTTCGGACGCCACACCAAACCATTGTCAGTCTTCACTCTCCCCTCAGCCATAAACAAGGCCTCAAGATAGTTCAACTCCCTCATTTGGGGCAGCACCTGCTCCCTGACCAAAAGTGGGAACGCCACAAACTACCTGACCAACTCCTCTTAGCCTTGTAGATCCTGTTTCCCATGGATGCATGGACAGAGAACTTTTAATAATATGTTGGAGAACGGCTACACTGATCATGTTATTGGATTTTTAAAGAACTTTGACCTTATTTTATTTGTTAATGGTCCCTCTCTGTTTCATTTTGGCAACTGAAAGAGCATTGGGACCTCTTAGTTGGATTCATTTGGGATGTAAGCATTGACGGTGGACTTTAAAGGACACGCCCATGTCACAGCAGTCATATTTGAGGAATTGTTATCCGCTCTGTGAGATTGCGAAGGCACGTTCTCCTTGTTTTGTGCTTCTGCAAGTATGCAGAGCCATGTTTCCTCAGACAGGAAGCTCACTGCCCACTTCCTCCTGTTTAATTCCCACTTGTGGGTCCATAAAACTGCTCCTGGGTCAGAAGAAGGGAGGTATGCAAAGAATGTCGCTGTCTGTCTAATGAGCAAGATAATTTACTTTTGAGTCTGGACGGGATGAACCGGCTGGGTTTTGAGAGAGTAAAAGGAGTTCATGAGTCACATAGGAGTCTTTGATCCATTGAACTGTGCAAAACATGCCCTTCTCCCCCCCGACTATGTAACAGAGACCCAGACCTGACTAAATAACTTTTAATTAGTTGCTTAGATAGCTTGATGTCATCATCTCGTGAACCATGATAATGTCAAATTTCTTTTGGCAGCATTTCCAGCCTCTTATGTTTCTTTTCTTCTTCTAGAGTCAGTCTCAATGTACTTCCACGTGATGCTCTGTAACTGACACAAGCTTTCTCGTTGCACTGTAGACATGATCAGGATTAACAGGACGGTTCCTCTGTTGACTCATTGTCATTCAGAAACTTAAACACGAAGTCTTTCTGGCAGATGTGATGGATCAAAACCTTTTAATGT
>NC_140540.1:475663-505342 GCF_057382185.1 Mchenga conophoros
TTAAACATAAATCAAAAAAAGAAAAAAAAGGGGTCTCAAAGCAAAACCAAAACAAATCAAAACCATAGGAGTTTTATTTCAGTATCCCCATTTTTAACTCTTCATATTAACCTGCGCCAATAAGTTCTTAATAAAGGAATCTTCCGATTTTTCTTCGCTTTCAGCCTCTTCCCCCGTATCCCCATCACTAGTGAAGTCACTTAAGGGGGTATGCATGCATTCAGTCTGTGTACCCCTCAAAACATGTCCCTCCGTATTTTCCACCTGCTCGATCCGTTCCTCCCTATCCTCTTTATCTTCCGTTTTTGTCTCTTCTGGAGAAGCACCTGAGCTCACCTTTCTCCGCCTCTTTGCTGATTTTCTCCGCGGCTTCGCTACTACTGCCCACACCTGTCCGTCCTCTGCTTGTTTCTCTCTCTCGGCGTCCGATTCACGTAATGTTCCTTCCTCCTTATTCCTCTGCTCTACTCCGCCTTCCTTGCTCCCAGCTCTCTCCTCGTTAAGGTGATCTTCGGCAGCCGTTGGCGCCTCCTGTGTTCTTTTTCCGATATCAGTTTCTGCATCCGATTTTCTGTAATGTTCATTTCCTGCCGCTTCAGAATATGACCTTGGCCTAGTACAGTCTCTTGCCATATGGGTCTCTGAATCGCACAAATGACATTTTCTAGGTTCCTTACAGTCTTTAGTTATGTGGCCTATCTTCCCGCAACTCCTGCACCTCATTTGTTCACACCTGTCCGCATTATGTCCGGTACTGCCACATTTTCTGCACGCTTGGGGCTGCCCAGCATACACTAGGAAACCCCTATCTGCTCCTATGGAGAATACCGCGGGTGGATGGCAATATCCGTCCTCGGTAGACGTATCCACATTTAATTTGACTCGGAATTGTCTTTTTCCGGTCCATAGTCCTAAGCCATCCTTTATTTTGCGCACTCCTGGTAGTACTGTGACGTACCTTCCTAAGAAGTACTTGATTGTCTCTTCCGAAACCCAAGGGTTATACATATGGATCGTTAAAATCCTATAATCATTTCTGTACAAAGGAGTTACCGTATATTTCTTTAGTTCTTCGTTTTCTTCTCCGTGAAATCTCCTTCTCACCTCCTCCGCACATTCTCCCGTGCAAAAGGTTACATCATAATGTTTACTTGCCGTACTCTGCTGGAGGCAGTAGATTTCCTCAGGCTTTATCTTTAAAGCCTCGTAAAGGATCCTTCGTCCGAAGTTAATTCTGTCATGAATCTCGTCCTCTTTCTCCATCAACTCGAATCTCAAAGTATTTCTTGTACCTTGCATCCATGTATTTCTCTCATGAAAATTGGCCGACGCCGCCGCCATCCTGCATTGCTTCTCGCCTTGTAACTGATAAGAACAGATACTACACTTGATCTTAGCCAAAAGGCCGAGAAGCGATACCCACATATCGCACGACAGAAACGACTCATTCTGCTTACTGCAACTCTAACTCATGGTTACAATGAAGAACACAGTCGCCTTCTAACAAATGGTAGAGGACAGGTCGATGTTTTACTGACGTTTTACCTCCGAAACATCACAATATAACTATGGTCGGCATGTTTCAGTTTTTAAACGGCGCCACATATATGACGACACTTTAGTTTCTGAAACGCCGGTCAGCGCATGCCGGTTAATGAGATTCAAAATCACGTGGTCGCCTGCAGTCCAATCAGCGGTCGTTGAGACGGAGCGTCTTCAATTCATTTTTATAACTTTCTTGGCGTTATAATTGTTTTCATAATATGATAATTACAAGATGAAAGAATTATAATACCAGTATCGTGCGTTGAAATGAAACGACGAAAATCAAATAAACACGTCTATGATTGTTTAAGGTTACACAAAGACACACTTCCGCCCTCAGGTGTACAGACAGAAAACTGCACAAAGTCTACTCTAGACCACAGTAATCTACTGTAGATTACTGACACTGGATTTGCAGCAGTTCTAACCATGGAAGTGGACATACAAAACTAGCTTAAATAAATTACAATTATTTCTGCATTTTTGTAACTTTGGTGTGAAATGACTCTTCCCAAAGCCTGACAGGGTAATGGCTTTCCTGGCTATTTCTGAGAAGGGTGAAGTTGGCCAAGTCTGAGAAAACTTGCAGCTGGAGGTTGAAAGTCTTGGTTTATCTTTTCTGCATTTGTATTACTTTAACGAACTAACCCCAGTGCTATTTAAAAAAAAAACATGACAAACAAACAAAAGAAAAGCGAATACATTTTTTACACTTTAGCTTGTTTAACAGTTAGCAAAACACCCTTAGGTTAGAAAACACACAAAAAACAAACAAACAAAAAAAAGTAGGATTAACTATAGGAAAACTATAGAAAACAAGTTTGCAAAAGCAGTTTATGTAAAGTTAACACAATAATCAGTCATTTTACTGACCTGTCACTTAACCTCATTAGTTGTAAAATGTTCCTCCAGATATTCCTCTTTAGTACCACTTGCTTTTTCAGCCTTTCCTTGCCCTTGTTCCAACGTTTTTGAGACTTGTTGCTGCCTTTAAAATCAAAAGGACGTGCTTCCAACTTTTCTTCCTTATACCGTTGCATAACCTGTTTATTTTCCCATTATATCGTGCCACAAGGAAAATGTATTTGTGGGTACGATTACCGCTGAACGGTATGAAAAGGTTTTAGAGTAACACATGCTCCCATCCAGAAATGGACTTGAAGCATCATGAAAATTAATAATAATAATAATAATAATAATAATAATAATAATAATAATAATAATAATAATGTCATTTTTCGTCATTTTTATAAAAAATGTTTGGTTTTTTTCTTTCTTTCTTTGATATTATTTCTGTAAATACTTGTGTTTTCCGATGAATTAACGCCTGTTGATAACTCCCTGTACAATTTTCTCTCTTCTCGATACGCATTTATTGTGAAGGAAACCTACCGGAAGTGATATATCTAGGTTGCTCCGGGAGGCCGAAGCCATGGACTATCAGATAGAAGAAGAGGTGGGTTTGTTCATAGAAACTAGTTGTTGTTGCACGTTTTTCCTGTCACATACTTTGAATTCGCGTGCAGACTACGTTTCCCTGAAAGTGTGGTTAGAAGGCTGTGTCGCCTTGCTAGCTTTAACGGCGCTTTTTTCATTCAACAGGCTGGGTTCGTCGTTGAAGACGTGAGCACAATCATAAAAGAGGTAAAAAAAAAAAAAAGTTGTTGTTTTTTTAAAAACAACCCTTGGCAGTGTTGGTATTTTTAGTTTCACCCCAAAAAGCTCGAGTTTAGGTTCTGTCGGGCCTTGGCTTTCAAATTTGTGTGTAGGAATGACCGGTTGCTAAGGGCACGGTAGCGGTTGCTAGGCAATGTCTCTAGCTGAACAGTTATACAGTACTCCACTAATTTGCCCTACCATATTCACTCCTTGAGGAAAACCTTTATTAAAAGTCTTAATTTTATTACCTTCTAAAAATAATAATAGCTGTATAAGACTTATTGTAAGCTGTTTGATTACTGTGTTGATTACTTTGTTTTTTTTAATGATTAAAAAAATGTCTGTATAGTCGGTGGAAGCAACCATAGGAGGAAATGCCTACCAGCACAACCGAGTGAACCAGTGGACCACCAGTATAGTGGAGCAGTGCCTCAGTCAGCTCAGCAAGCTGGGAAAGCCTTTCAAATATATTTGTATGTGGACTCCTACCCGTGAAATAACCACCTTGTGTCTCTTGTGGTTTTCAGTGGACGTTAAAAAACAATATATATGTTTTTACTGGATTTCTAATTCAGTTTTATCTGGATTTTTTTAACACATTTGACTTTATTGTATGCATTTTATTTTTATTTCAAATTAGTATTATTTCATGCTGAATTTTATTTTATGGACTTATTTTATACTTCTAAGTGCTATAAAATAATGTGCAATTTATGTTTCTCTGCTACAACAAAGGAATTTCCCAATGTATTTTTTTTTTAATCTTATTATCTTCTCTTGTTCTGTTAGTAACCTGTGTCATCATGCAGAAAAATGGAGCAGGTATGCAAACAGCCAGCACATGCTTCTGGGACAACTCTACCGATGGTAAAGACAAAAACACTTGTGTATTTCTCATGTAGAATGTGTTCTTTTTTTAAGTTATTGGTTTATCAATGAAAGGATTTGCGTCCCAGACTGTGCGTGTGACTGTTTAGATTGTATTTCAGTACAACCTCAGATGAACAGCAATACAGTGATTTAATAAAAACTAAGCGCAAGTGCAACAGGAGAATGTAAAATACTAAGTACATATTTGCTGCATACATTTATTTATGCTTTAAGAGAGTGTAATAGTATCAATAGTATAATAATCAAATACACTTCATTAACTGATCATCAGCAACTGCAATGATCAGCAAGTGTGATGCCCAAATCTCTGCCCGAGCAGGTTTGGGCAGTTTCGTTATTACAATGTTGAGGAGGACAAATTCCAGTAATACCATGGAGAAGCACATCAGTTGTTCTTCATCTGAACTTGTATTTACATCATTTTAGAAGCTGCTAAGGACCCAGTTATTTTTATCATGTCCTAATACTAAAACTTTTGAACTAAAACAGAACTGAACAACTGATATCTCAGGCTGTTAATCATGTTTTGCACATGATTTGCTAATTAAAAGACAAATTCAGATCTAAATTAAGTTTGACTCCCCTGATGTAGAGGCTTAATCAGGGCTCAGAACAGTAAAGATGAATACAGAGGAACTGATCATCTTAATAACTGATTCATGATTTATATTTTTAGTTTTCTGTGAGAAAATTAACCCCTTATTTTGTTTGAATGTATAAATTTAACTCCGCTACTTACTGATATAATGTAATGTTATACCCAACAGGAAGCTGTACAGTGAGATGGGAGAACAAGTCTGTGTACTGCATTGTCAGTGTATTCGGGCTCGCCATCTGAACCTACATCACCAAACCCAGTGATTGTGTCCACATTTTTGAGAACTCCCGCTGTTTGTTTTGGGATTTTGATATGTTCATCTTGTGTGTTAAGAGAGATTTATTAAAACAGATATGCCTTATGTACATAGTTTTATTTACACAACATGACATGATACTGCTACATGTACAAGCTTTATCTTTTGAAGCAACAAATATTGCAGGTATTTTTTAAACACCAAAAACCACCCAGTTTAACCACCTTAAACTAACAAAAGCTACACTTGCACCGAAAGAATCAGACATGTACACTAATCTTGAAGCACTTACAATTCTTAAGATTGCAGTCCCATTTAGAAGAAAATTGGGTGATGTAGAGACAAGGCACCATCTTGGTTAAAATATATATTTACAGAGAAGAGAAATAAATTTTTTTGGCCAATTTGTCAACTTGACCTCCAGCTTTAGGCAACTGAAAAAAATGGCACAGTTTCCCACATTGTAAGGAAATATGGGCAAAGCTGCTGGGGGAAAAAAGTTTGCTTCAAAACAATCCAACAACTACTGTACATGCTGGGATAAAGAAACATTTAACATGATAGGTCTGTAGTCCATTATACTGCTGTGAGAAAATACATGCAATGTGTCACAAAATACAGTGTCATCACTTTTTTGGCAAGATAAATAAAATTCTTGAAAAGTGCATTTACATATAGCTGCTTTGCCAAAAATAGAAATAGTGAGTGGTACCAGCGGTCGAGTTTAAGGCTCTCTGTATTCAGCGTCTTGAAGACAGCAGACTCCCTGTTTACATGTCGTGTCAGGACAAGCGAGCCACACTGTATCTCATGTGCAGCAGATGCAGCATTACCTGTAAATGTCACTCAGCTCTGACCAGATAAGTGACTTCCCATTGTTCCCAGAGTGGAAAGAAATGGCATTAACACAAGAAAGACAACGGTTGTTTAATACAAGGCTTTTTTTTTTTTTTAAAGGAAAAAGAAATTATGAAGAAATGATGATTTCACAGAAACATCCCTGGTTAATATGAGTCCTTTTTCCTGATCATTTTAATCATCAAGTTGAGAAAAAAGGCTGGCAATGGGTAGGTGAGGGTAGGCGGTTTATAGATTAAAACAAAGTGTTTGTTTCCCTTATTTTCAATTAAGAAAAAAAAGTCTGAGTGGCTACATCATACCTCACCATCCAAAAGCAGTACATTCAGTAGACATGAACCGTTTTAAAAATATAATTATGTACACTTTGGAGTACATAAATTCATGTGCATCCTTTTTGTACATGTGCACAAGAGTTTCCAACGTGGACACAGTCAGAGATACCTCAGTCACTGTCACTCTCATCCTGGTACTTGGCAGTTGCTTTGATCGCACGCCCGTTTTGTAAAGGCATGTCTTCATAATCACTCCTGAAAAAAAACAAGAAAAATATCAGGGGGTCTAGTATGCTTACACTGAGTTTACTCTGCACAATTAAAAAGGATTTGAAAGGCGAGTAGATAAAACACCTACCCGTATATCACTTCGTCGTCTGAGTCATTTAGCATGGAGAAAGCTGGATTATCCTTCAACTGGGAGTCTGGGAAATTCAACATAAAATTTGAATTTAAAAAAAAAAGCGTGCTGGTATAAATGAGCAACAAAGAAACTTCTATCTAACTCACCATAAAGTGCATTTTTCGAAGGAGAATACACAAATGCTAATGTGTACAAGTAAAAGTTGAGCAGGCCATAGAAGGACAAAAATTCAGCTGGTATGTTTTGAATTAAGGAACAGTGATGATCAAATGGACTAGTACTTATATAGCACTATTTGAACACTCATAGTACTTTCTTTACTACAAGCCTCATTCACACACACATCCAGCATGTTTTTCAAATCAGGGTTCAGTATCTAGCCAAAGGATCCTTCAACATGTAGACTAGAGGACGCGGGAATTGAACCACTGGCCTTAGAGGACAACCCACTCCACCTCATGAACCAATAAATATGCCAAGTTGTGATGAAAATGAGCACAAATGAATACAAGTCAAAGGATATAGTTCTGGTAATGGGTGGACAATTCAGCAACAAAGTTGTCTTGAAGAGCCTTAGCACCAAACCTCAGGTAGAGAATAGCCATGCTGCGGGAGAAAGAGAGGTTAATCAGAAACACAGAAATAGTGAAAACATTTAAAAAAAAGTTTGCTCTTTGTTGAACATACCTTATAATAAGAACCACAAACGTCAGCGCTGTCAGAAACTTGAGCCGGAGATCTGGTGATCGAGAAGAGACAGCTGGTTAACACTTTTACATTAAAAGTTGAAGTCGAATCGAACGCTGAGAGTTGTGGTGTGCTCTGATACCTGAGTAAGGCATGTTCTTAAGTTCAGAACAAGCTCTGACAATCAGGAATATCAAGTATAAGATGTAGAGGGCGACGACAATCAGGAAGAAGACTTTCATACCCTTTAAAAAAATAACAAAGGGCTCAAATAAATGAAAGTAGACCTGAAGCTATTTCTATGTAATATCTATCCATAAGGACATTAATCAAATTAAAATGAACAAAAATTTATAAACTTTAGTCTTTTAAATGACAAATTACAGATAAAACCTTACACACTGGATAAGAAATTTCTTCAGCTTTCACTTTATAAGAAGCTGTTTAAAGAAGTGCTAACAGTAACAGTCTTACCTGAAAGTTCGCTATATCCACTTTGTACTGATAGGTGGGATCTTGGAGTTCATTAACCCTGAAAATTCAGATGGAGTAAAGCTTAGTCTGCTTGTTCGGTATGCATATAAATCACAAGTTCAATGAGCTGGGTTCTGTCTGGAGGTCGTGCTTACGTTTGCCATATGCCCAGAGTAACTGCTGACAGCCACAGAAGACCGACGATAACCAGCTTAGGCAGGTAGAAAGTCAGAAATTTCCTCTCACCCTGCAGAAGCAAAACACCAAGATAAAAGATTCATGTTGGTGTGCTAAAAATGGAAGGAAATCACTGAAGCTGCAGATTAATACTGTACCCACCTGGACTCTGATGCCGTGATAAACACAAAGCCAGAAGAGCAGCAGAGCACACAGGAACAGTGCCTGAAAGAAGGTGTCCAAGGTCCCTGGAAACCAGCTGTTCACCAGGAATGACAGCGGGAAGAAAGGATCTGAACGATGAAAACAAACAAACTGTTGAGTGTGTACACAGAGAGGTGTATGTTTTCTTATAGAAATTATTACCCAAATGTTCTTATTGGATGATTTATGTTTCTGTAATGTGTCAGGTGACGTGTTCACCACGCTTCATATCACCTGTTTGTAAGAGTCAGCTCTCTACAACTTTAAATACACATGCATAAATAAAAAATATATATATATAAATGGCAACTAGTCTCTACAACTCAGATATAATGTTTGTAAGTGGAAACGTATTTTAATTTAGTTATATCCATTTTCTCCCACTTATCCAGAGGGGGCACTTTACACCCTCTGTCCAGCCACTCCAACAGCTCTTCTTTCTTTAGCTCCTCTCAAATGACTTAGCTCCTGACCCTATCTCTAAGGAAGAGCCCAGACAATACTCTGAGAATTCTCATGTCCCTCACTTGTACTTGAATACCCACAGCATGTGACCATACATAACCATACATGAGGGTAGGTAGAACGGTAGATCACACTCATCTCTACTGTCACCATAATATACTGCATCACGGCAGACTCATGCACCAATCCACCTATCAATCTCCCACCACCCCTATCTAGCTGAGAGCCACAGCCTCAAGACTTGCAGGTCCTCATCCTCATCCCTGCTACAAACTGCCCCAGTGCAAGGTGGAGGTTGTCACACAATGAAGCCAACAGGACCAGCTCATCCACAAAAAAGTAGAGATAAGATGCAAGACCACTGAAATCGATCCCCTCCTTCCCCTTGGGCACATGTAGAAACGCTGTCTGTCAAAATTATGAACAGAATAGAAGACAAAAGACAGCCCTGGGAAACTCCAGCTTTTGTTTGTTGAGTTGGTGCAATCGGCTCCAGGTGTGTAAGTGACAGGTAAAATGTGTCCTCAAGTGAGAAGAGAAACTTACCATTGTAGAGCAGCAACAAAGGGAGAAGAATAGACATCCACTTCTGCTCTATCCCCCAGTCTCTCATGGAAAATTTCCTCAGTGAGTGAGCAAACATACACTGGCACAAACAGGAAAAAGTACCATTAGTTATCCCATCTGGAAAAAGGTTTTGGTTTTAAGTGCTATAACAGGACAGAATGTGCAGATCAAACTGAATGGAAAAAAAATTATCATGTTCTTACGGTCACCATGAAGGTCAATACCACAAAGACAAACCGGAACCAAATTTCCACTTGTGAGAAGGTGGAATTATATGTTTTCCACTGAAGAGGGAAAAACAGGGGAGCAAGAGAGAGAGGAGTTCAAAAGCATGCGAGTTACTTGAGGCCTTGAGCAATTTAAAAAACAAACAAACAAACAAACAAAAAAAACCTGGGATCTTTTTAACTTACCACAAACTTAACCTTGATGTCATATGTGATATTTTCAAGGCCTTTGAAGCTCACCATAACCTGGTACTGGGTGTAGTTCAGGTAGCCCAGATGCAGTACAATGATCTCATCGCAATTCTGTGAGGTGAGACAAAAAGAAAAAAGCAAAACAACACATGCTCAATAACCATCTGCACTACTTCTTAAATGTGCATCTAAAATTGTCTTCTCTGACACACACACTGCTGTGAGAGCAGGCTGACCGATACTTACAGCAGCCGCGCAGTGCAGCATCCGTGACTTAATGCGCCCGTTGTTGATGTGCATCACGCTGGCATCCTGCATCACTCCCTTCAACTCAACGTTGATCTCAAAGGGCTGCTTGAAATCTCTCACTGACAGCACAAATAACAGTAGTGTTACGTGGTGTTACGCATATTATACTAAAAGAGAAAGCTGTCTCCACCCCAACACAAAACTGTAAAAAGCTCAATCTGTGGTCTCTTACTTTTGCTGTTTTCAGCCTGCATCACACATGTGAGCCACAGCTGCTGATTGTAGGTGGTCAGGGGAGAAGAAACTAGATGAAAGGGCCCAGTCTGAAAACACATAAAGAAAGGCACAATCTGTTTATACATTTATTATTATTATTACTATTATCAGCAAACTTCAATTATTAAAAAATTTCACAAAAGGGGACGCTCAAATGAGAACGCTTTTCTCAGACCAACATAAAACAAAATAAACTGCTACAATCAATGACAATGTAATAAACAAACATAACAATAACATGCTTCGCTAAAGTATCCTTGGGCAAGATATTGAACCCCTAAAACCTTCTGATAAGTTGTGAACTTTCAACGACACGCTGTTAAAGACACAGTTGAACTATGAACATTAAGGTGATGTAATAAAATGTGCTTCTTATCAAGGTGCTGCACTGACATACATTTTTAAAGAGCTCTTCAAATAAAGATTATAACCTATACTAACACAGTAAAGTGAATTTGTAGAGTGAAATCTGATTAATTAATGATAATTAATAATAATAAAGCCTGGTTAATGCAAACCAACTGATGGTTAATCTCAAAGCCTTAAGAAGATCATCTCTGCAGCAAGAAGAGAAATTATGAGTGGAGAGGATGAATCATTTCACTTTATAAGCCATTTAATCCTATCCCTTTAAAATTCCAATTTAAGCGAATCACCAAGTTCTCCGTGACTGCATGAAATAGCACAATAAAAAGACACTAGGGAAAATATCTAAAACTAGATTTTTGCAGTCTATCTTTGGGACATTTAAGTTTCACCACAGCAAAACAATATCAATATTGTTAAGAAGCGTTGTGTAAAAGGAGTCTAATTCTCCAAGCAGTGACTCTCTTATCAACATTTTCCATCAAATTCAAAGTAATGGGCATTTCCTTGACTTTTCAACAACGGTCCTCAAATATTTTAGTGCAGAACTGCCGATGCATATCCTTCTATCTAACAAATGCCTCACCTTAACAGAAACGTTTTTTGCAAGGAACTGGTCACCATTGTGCTCCTGCTCAGCAATAATCCTTGGACCTACAAAATAAAACACTTGTTAAATCAGTGCAACATCCCAGAAACCTAACCTAACCTCAAACAGGAAAAGATAGGCGATGGCTGGTTTATTTTAACGTCTACATTTGAATGATCACTGTCATCATACCTGTTATTCCTATGAAGACTGTGAGGCCGAAGCACATCAGGAAGACCACGAAGACTAGCACAAAATGTCTTTTAGATAGGGTGTACAGCCGCATGGGAGCCAATCTGTCACGGGGAGACAGTCACTGGGGTTATCACACACTAAGTAAGACATCCACACGAAGAAAGTAGCACGAACGAAACCTGGTGGTGAATATTTGCTTAGTGGTTTCGGTGTTAGCTCAGAGGCTGTTCAGAGACGGATATGTCAACAGTGATTAGCTCCCATGCTACTTCATGCTAGCAGTGGTTGATCCCAGCAGAGCCACACAGTGCCTCTAACGCTACTTTTCGTGCTTGTAAGTACTAGTGGAGTACTTCGAGGATCTCGGCTGGACAAATCTTACCCGTACATGTCCATTTCTGTCGGTTAGCGACGTTGGTCAAGTGAAAACCCGTGAAAATTTCGCAGTGAATCCACATCCGCGTATCAACATCACTCCACGACAACTGGAATGCAACGTCATGGAATGGGAGGGGCGGAGTCTCGTGACGGCAGCAGACAGGGGAAAGGGGTCGTGAAAAGGAGGCTTCTGGGAGTGAAGGAGCATCCCATTGCCTCCTTTGTTTATCAGCTCACTAACGTTTAGTACCTTAACACTATGCAAAGCGTTACATACACTAAATTAATTTAGTGTTGTACATTACATCGATATATTTAATCTATGGTAACAGAGCCTTATTTTATTCAGATGTGTGATTAAATATCTTCAAAGTGACGGCTGATTGTAGTTTCGCGCAGGCGTAGTGGGAACACATCGCATGTCGAGCGTTGACTTCTAACAACCGGAGTGATGAAAATTATATCTCTCACGAATCATACAACCAACCATTTGCTTTTGTACAATTAAATATGGCTTTTAACCGACATTAAAATACATCTAAAGAAATACATTTCTACAGGGTAGCACTTGTTGCCTTTGGTAGAAATCGTACCGCGTTTAAATTGCGGATTTAGCTAACATATGTGCTCTAAGTGTATGTCGGCAAAGGACTCAGCCTTTCCCGTTTTCCCCATTTATTTGAATTTCTCCTGCCTTATGGTTTAGAAAACCACTGGTTCTGTATAACATTTTTTTAAACGAAAAAAAGACGGATGGCTGGCGTCACGACAGAGATGTAAGATATTTCTGATTTAAAACGCAGACGTACACAATGAAAGTAAACCCACCATGCATGTGTGTATATTTAAGCTAGAGGCGCCTACCTATAAAAGCGGTCATCGCGATAAGGTGTCAGGTCCTCTTTGAGCTCATTGTAGGCCTCCCGTATTTTCCTACAGAAATACTTGAGCTCGCTGTACAGAGGGTTCTCCAGGCCGGACGAGTAGTCGGTGTCCATTATTATTATTATTATCACACCCGAAATGGCGATGAGTAAACAATCCGGGGGCCTCAGTAAAAGGCGCAGTCACCTGTCACGTATTGTTACGTGCGTAAATTAAAAGTGCAGCCCAAGCCGTTTTGTTTGTGTGGCTTAAAAAAAAGGGCTGTTAAAACAAGAAAAGAAGAGCGGGGGGCGGAAACGTAGAGGACAGTCACATGATCAGAGTTCAGCACCAGGGACAGAGGCTGTTAACAGGAAGCTACATTGGTCAGTAAGAAGTGTCTGTGGAGCCGTCTTTTAGCTCTAACAACCCCCATAGACCACGGTTGCATAAAATAAATTAGTAAACAATTTATTGCGTCTTAGCGCAATCTGAGTCACACTGATTGACAGGAGGTGCGAGCAATCACTGAAAAATGGGTGGATTCAAACATATAGATAATATAGGGGTTTTTTCCCCTTAACGTAAAGACAAAATAACTAATTTAATTTATTCTACAAACTGGCATTACACCAGCCAAACCATTTAAGCACATACACAGTTTAATAAACTCTAAAAACTGTAAAATGCAACAAAAAAAATAAAAAAAATAATATGACAAAAAATGAGGTAAAAACTGCAAGTACAAATCTAAATACGACAAAACATGAGGTAAATTCTTAATTTTTATGCGCGCTTTCGCATAAATATTAATTACGGTAAATGAAGTGTGCGATTAAACTCAAGGCTTTTTCTTCTATTTTAAAATATTGATAAAGTCTCCTTTAATAAGAGGAATTAAGTTCTTTTTTATCTGTGCTATAGGAAGCTGTGCTTTGGGAACGTCCACAGGTTTATACACATCTCAGTAGCAGAATCTCAGACTGTACATGTATTAAATTAGTCAAAATTACGATGTTCTTTGTCTTTTCTCAGCAGTAAAAGTCATATTAATTGGTACTATCAGTGATGGCTGTACAGGTGTGTCGCACTCGCCACTTTCAAAGTGTCTGCTGTCTGAGATAACAGAACCACCTTGTATATACTGGTTCAGCAGCTGCTTAGATCTGATTTCAACCATGTGGACGTTTGCCTCAGTATTCAATGTTGAGGTCTGGCATGTGTTTGATGGAAGGCTGTGAACACTCACTGTTGTACCTCTTTCGTGAACTCTTCTGCACATATTGATAATTTCAACAAAACCATTTGGATTCATCACTTCATAATACACAGTGCCACTGATTAGCAGTCCAGTTCTTGTTTAATTTGGCACACTGCAGCCTTTTCTCTATGTTTTCATTTCTTAAGTGTGGCTTCTTGATAGTCACCTTTTCAATGAGACCATTTCTAATGTGGATTCAGTGAACTGATGGATCAACTGAAGAGTCAGCTGCTAGTTCAGGTCCTGGATTTTCTTTCCCATCTTGTAAGGACACGACTTTCAGATACCGTTCATCTGCTGTAGAGTGTTTTTAGGCCACCCACTTCATCAGCTTCCTTAAATGTGTTGAGGACACACCATCCTATGATATATCACGTTTCGGGCTAATAGTACTTTGGAAACCATTTGTGGTAAATTACAGATTCAATAAAGAATTATTTTTTTTCCAGCAGGCTGATAGCAACAAAGTAACTAAAGATAGCAAAGAACAAATGTTAAGTTCTAAGTTGTTTGCTATATAGACACAACACTGGTTCATCCCGCCATTTAGGTTCCTGTTTTGAGCTTGAATGATCCATAGATAAGTGTTAAGTGGCTTATCAACCAAACAAACATCCCTCTGAAAATTGTCAGGTACAAGGACTGGACTGAAAATGAATGAAAAAGCAGCCTATGTCCAAAAAAACCCAACAACAACAACAACTTGGAAGAACCTTCAGAAACCTGGAGGACTATTGCTTAAGAGCACAAAAAATTACAAGAAAGTCTGGCTCCTTGGAGCTTTGCAGTATATTTATGTATATTTAAGACAAAACCAGTGTTTTTCTGAAACAATGACATTTTATTCAAAAGATGCGTGACATATACAATTATAAAATAATTTACATGGCATGCCTTACTATCCATTCACTATAAACGTTCAGTCACCAAGTCAGACTGACTTTTTTCCCCAAGTTTTTTTTTTTTGTCATTTAAGTCTACAGCTACAAATACAAAGCACAGATCTTTTCTAGAGAAAAGCCAAATTCTACAATATCTACAACAGGTCATCATCAGTTTAAAGTGAACCCTTAACCAAGTCCATTAGCAACGCTGAACGTGAACTCAGTGGCTTACACTTGTGAACTCCTGTGAACGATGAATGAGTGTGTATGTGCAGGAAGTCATGACCACACATGGTTGAAGAGGATAGATTCAACACTGATGGGGCTGGTAGACTGCACAGCTGAATACAGACACACCATGACTTGACATTTACACTCTACATAACTAGTCTACAAACTACAATAAACCGGGCACTTACTCATTCACATCTTTTCCACCAATGCAAACTTCACAAAACATCAAAAAGTCACCTGTTCCCATCCCTCAAACCCAATCCCTGCATTTCCATCTCATAACTTGGGCTATACTTGTAAACCCCCCCCCCCAACACAAAGAAATGTTTGGGGGAAAAAAACTTCACAATATACAGTATGTATACTTGATCTACATTGAGGAACAATCTCATAAATAAAGATGTACAGACCAGCAACTGAGATGCTAAAGTAAAAAGGTAACAAACTGTGGTCACAAGAAATGACAAAGGTTTTTTTGTTAAAGAAAATATTGCACAACTAACAAAAAAAAAAAAAGTTTTCTTTACGACATGCTCGTTTTCAAGATCAGGAGACCATTTATTTTTCTCCTCAGTCCACATCTCTACAACCCACTTCCCAACAGACATGCTTGTTTTGTTTTTTTCTTTTTTAAATATGAGAAAAAATAAAATAAAAAAATCTAATAATCTCATCAAACCAAGCAGAGCTGGTCCAAAGTAAAGAAGTTACACTTCCCAATAGGCCTGTTTGTTTCAGCTTGAGATTTTCAGAAGTCTATATTTTGGCACAAATATTTGAGGTGGTATGCCATCACACCTTCCCAATTTCACTGAGCACTCAACATTCCCGTTTCTCTCTGTGATTTTTGGCTGTCATCTAATGCACATATTTGCACCGTGAATGAATAATTTACTGCTGCCCATAGTTCTTCCAGCTGGCCTCGCTCTTTGTCCTTAGCTGATCACAAACAAAAGCTTCCCTGCCTCAAACAGCAACAACAACAACAACAACAACAAAAACCCCAAAACAAAACAGCTTTTCAGATTTCAAAGTCAGCTTACTGAACGGGCAGATCTCGTAGCTTCATTCTCCGTCGGAGACCAGACTTTAGAGTTTCAGTGATGGTAAGATCAACTTAACTGCTCTCTATGGTCCTGGCTGCTTAGTTAAAACAGTACTACAGCTCTCCTCCACATGTGGAATTACACTTACACACAGTGGAGACAAGTGTAAACAGAAATCTGCCACCTAAGTCTCTTTACAACATTGTACATTTGACTGATATGTATTTACATGAGTTCTGAAAAGAGTATGAAATGGCATAAGTGAAATATACAAAAATATTTCATGTACCTTACTAGGATGTTTAGTGTGGTCTTTAAGAGAAGGGACAGCCCCCCCAAAACAACAACAACTACATACTCACTTCACAGAAGTGACATCAGGTGACAAATCACTTCATGCCAGAGCTTAAATTGTTCAGTCTCGGCCTTGGCCACTTCTTTGGCGCCCATGTCACCAGTACAGGATAGTACAGGATACGTCTGTACACTGCTATGACCTGAATTCTCCTGACTACACAGTAATATTCAAACTCAGTCTCCCAAATAAATCAGGTAAGAAAGCTGTGTGAGGATTATGTAACACAACAATGACAATAATGTTAAGATTTATATCTGAATCGATAAACAACATGTACATATAAATTAGAGTAACATTTCTTCTTCCTTCAAAGCAGCACGTGGACTGCAGGTCTTTACCTTTCAGATATTGTAACAGTGGCCCACTTTTCACAACAGTGAAAAGCCTGAACTCTTAGTAGTGTTCCAAAATAATGCATATATCTAAACCTCATTTCCAGCCCAGACAGGCTGCAACAGTAACAAAAGGAAAGGGCAGAGAGCAAAAACAAAAAAAGACCCTCCTACCCTCCACTGTGTTTAGTCTTTTAAGAAAATCCTAAAAGCAAAAGCAGTATAATAAAGTGGTAACTGTTTCACTAAAGGTTTGTACAGCAATGGATTTCAGTGCCCAGTAGTACCTGTGCGCTCTAGGGATAACAAGTTTGATCTCCAGAGTGTGTTTTTCAAGTATTACTGCTGCTTCTTTTGAAAACTGCACCATAGCAATTCCTCTCTCTCTCTCTCTCTTAACCAATTGGTTATCACATCTATAAGCTTCTCCTAGCTAAAGCAGCATTTATTTGCATGATGATTTACCAAAGCTCAGCTCTTTGGCCCTACATGCACTGCAGGGTGCCGGCAACTGCCGAACGGAGCAGGTCTGACGGCATCCTTCATAAATGCAATCGATGCTTTTGCACCAACACTAGTGGCAGCATTGTGTAGTGCAGCGTGATTGTATTTCTCTCTATGGCCAGGGCTTATTTTAGTCCTCGTCTCCAGAATCCAATCCAAGAGTTTATGATTCTCAAATGAAACAGCTGTACCCCCTTCAACAGACTGCATCTAAAGCCCACAACTCAGAGTAAATAGGGAGGAGACATCTCATTTGAGGCGTTGAGTAACATTGGCCAAAGCTACTGCAAAGGCCTGCACAGCAGAGAAGGGATATTGGAAGTCCAGGATGTAGGCATTGCCATCAATTCTGCCAAACTGCATCACCTACACAGGAAAAACAAAACAAACAAACAAAAAAACGTTCATGCAGGTTGAAAGGAAAAAAGGTTCAATCCTGTTGGAGAAATGCTCTAAATCAATAAATGTTGAATGTGTGTACTTATTATTTCTGCAAGTTATATAAGAAAAGTATCACCTGTCTCCCCTCCAGTTCAATCTGAAAGTTCTTGGCGGACTCCTGGGTGACACGGCCACCGAAGTCCAGCTGGTATACCTGCGTGGCTTCATTCCACAGTGGCTGCTTGTTGGCCATGACATACACAAAGCCCTGGCTGCCAAGCCCTCTGTCCTCCTTCTCATTGGCTTTTCGACACTTGATCTCATCCAGCTCACTGGCAGCCCTCAAGTTCCTCTTACTCTTCCAACCCTTTTTACTGCTCTGGCACTGATTGAGCAGCTCGTCCCCACTGATAAATAGCTCTGGCTCACTTTCTGAACTATCTTGGAACTCACTATTGGCAGTGGCTTTACTCAGCTTCTTAGCCTTCAACTGTTGCTCCTTCTGTCCCTTGATCTTCTTCTTGTCTCTTCCTCCCAACCGTGGACTGGAAATGAGAGAATTGAAATCACCCAGGGCTCTGCCCTCTTTTTTGGATTTGCTCCCTTCGGCCAGTGGCGGCACATTAGCTTCCTCAGCCCGACCGTCCACGCGCTTGCGGTTCTTCTTACTGAACTTCTCCGATCGCTGCGGTACAGGGCTCTCAGTCAAGGAGAGCACCTCCTGAAAACTCTCCCCAGCCTCTGTCATGGTCTCTTGTAATCCCCCATGGCTCTGCAGCTCTGCTGGTGGTGGCGGAGGTGGTGGTGGCGGAGGAGGTGGTGGTGAGAGAACATTTTTGTCTACTGCCAGGTGGGAGGCTTTGGGTGGTAGTGGCACTGCAGGACTGGTCATAGGTGGGCAAGAATTGTAAGTACCCCAGGGTGTGTGGAGGGCAATGGGAGGAATGGGAAGCCCAGCACAAGCACTTCCTCCTGGGTACATAGGTGGGAGGGGGCAGCAGGCTAGGTTGGCCAGATTTGCAGAATAACCTGGTGGTAACACTAGGGTTGCATCCTGTTGTGAAAAGGGCAAAGGTGCCACCACCTCCTTTGGTGAGGCGCAGGGGCGTGGAGAACCTGGGATGGGTTGGAGCTGGGCTCCAGAATAGGCAGTTGCTGGGGGGTACTGGAGCGAGATCTGGTAGCCTGTAGCTGCTGCAGCAGCAGCAGCTTGGAATGATGCAGCACTAGGACTTGTGGGGGACTTTGGAGAAAGGACAAAAGGCAGCCTGGTTACATCCAAGTGCTGAGCTGGGCTAAGAATAAGGGGAGGTGGTTTGTGTGGTACAGGGGGGGCAGTGGAGTTTAAAGTCGCTGTCCGTTCCTGAGGAACCCACACCTCCTCTGTGGATGCTGGATCCCACTGATAGGGAGGTGGGCGCTTGACCACCAGCCCTGATGCATCACTTCCTCCTAGTGCCAGATGCCTCAATGATTGGTTCAGTGTCTCATCCTCTGTGAATGCTGAATTAACATAATCAGCCCTATCTCTGCCGCTTACCCCTGCTGCAGCTCCAGACACTTCAAGTGAACTCATCAGATTATAAGAGGACTGGGAGGCCAGAGGAGTAGCACTGTTTGAATGAACAATGACTGTGCTGTGCGGTGCTCCGTTGCCTGGAGGAAAATCTTGTCTGATAATAGTTCCTCCCGCTATTCCATTAGCACTCCCTGGGGCAGTGCCTCCAACACTAGATCCACTGCTACACTGACTACAGGTGTATAAGGCTGTTGGCACCCTCTGCTGGAACGAGGCTGCTAGTGCAGTACTGTTTTTCGCCTTGGGAGGGAGTGGTCTAGGTGGTTCCAGCATCTGGGAAACTTTGAGGGCTGCCTCTCGGCTGTTCCTCCTGAGGGTGGCGTGGATCAAACTGCTGTCAAGCCTCTGTCCGGGATTCCTGCCAGCAGAGCTGTTCTGATTAGCTGAATCAGGGTACGGAGGCGGGTCTCCACTGGGTATAGAATAGCGAGGTGCAGTGAGTCTGTTCAGGGTAGCAGAGGTGTAGGGCAGCTGCAGCTTCTTGTCAGCTGAGGAGGAGGATGAAGACGAGGTTACCCTGAGAGTGGCGGAGCTGCCAGGTCCTTGGAGCGTGTAGACATTCTGATTGCAGACCAGGCGTGTTCGAGGACGACATACTTCTTCCACATTCCCACTGCTGTCAAATGTCGTTATCCTCTCATAGCCCAGCGGTGTTGGATACTGAGCTTGTTGCTGGCCTGAAGGATGAAGTGGAAACTCACCCTTCTTCATGCAAAGGTCTCCAGCGGGAGGAGTTCCACTGGCGCCCCCTCCTAATCCAGACGCAGCACTGGAAGATGCAGCGGAAGCTGATACCGAGGCAGCAGCAGCAGCAGCCACAGCAGCAGCCACTGTCCCAGGGTAGGGGGGTGGGGGGTTCATCTTGCTTAGCTCTAGAGGGGCACTGAACACCACCGTGTCACCCTCAGCCAGCTGTGGAGGTGACCGAGTAGTTTTGATCTTCAGTAAGTGTTCGTGCTCGCCCCCTACTGCTCTCTCAACCACTAAATCAGCAGACTGATGAGGAATCTGGATATGCAAGGCCCCAGGTTGTAGCTGGTGCAGAGGTACACCCGAAGGCTGTCCTGAAGACATCGAGGAAACGGGGATTTGAATTTGAAGCTGCTGAAGCTGATGGTGCTGCTGTTGCTGCTGTGCTTGCAGCTGATGGTGCATTTGCTGCTGTTGCTGCAGTTGATGCTGTTGCTGCAGTTGCTGCTGAAGTTGTTGCTGTTGCTGTAGATGTATGTGCTGCTGGAGCTGCTGCTGCTGTATGTGTTGGAGCTGCTGCTGAATGTGCTGCTGCTGTTGTTGTAAGTGTTGGTGCTGGAGCATCTGCTGCTGCTGCTGTTGGAGTTGCTGTTGATGGTGCTGAATTTGTTGTTGGTGGTGTTGAAGTGACTGTTGTTGTTGCTGTTGTTGATGTTGACTTGGGTGTTGTTGCTGTTGTTGTTGTTGTGAAGGATGATGAGAAGGTGGCGGTCCAACCACTAGGCGACCTACTTCCAGTCCCCCAAATATGACCTGACCAGGACTCGAGTACCTGGTCGGTACTGTGTACTGGGCTGTCAAGATGGTGTCCTGGCTTTGGTCTGACCCACCAGCAGCCCCTCCAGTAGAGGTTGCCGTGGAATTGGTTAGGACATCCAACTGAACATTCTGATTGGCTAGGAGTGACTGGACCAGACCAATGCTTTGGGCAGGGGACATGGCCTGGGCTGGACTATGGATGGGGGCAATAGGGATGTTGACAGTGCAGGGTGGGTTGTCATCAGCACCGCCAGTAGGGCCTGAAACAGGCAGGTCATCTTCATCCTCGCTAAAAACATTGGGGCTGAAGACAGGGAGGTTGATGTAGTCCATGGAGATTTTCCGCACCTCTGGCAGGTAGATGGTCATCTGTCTGGGCTGCAGATGGAGGAGGCTTGTCTTGTAGATAACTAAGGAGTGAGAGGCACAATAAAAATAAATAAATTAGGAAAAGAAAAGTGACAACAGACAAATTAGACTTAACTGGAATTAATGTTTAATTATCCAACACGTTGATTTGTTACCTGCACCGAGATTGGTGGGTAAAAAAGTAGCCAGCCCCACTATCTTGAACTTTGTTCCCCAAATATTGGATGTGACCTGAGCAAGGTAATTTTGCTGCAAGATAAAAAAAAAAACGATGCATTTTTCTATAAATATATTAGACACATTCCGAAATTTACAACAGTACATTTTATGTAAAAATCCATCGGTCGTGCTTCACAGCACACACAGGCAGCACGTGATCCCTTACCAGCTTCTCACTCAGCTACGATAACCTGATGTTTACCTGAGTGATGTCATCTAGAGGAAATTCCCTCCGTGTTAGACTGGGAGACCCAATTGAGGGTTTACGTATGGGTAACCGAGGTGACCTGGAGATCTCCTGCGTAGCACGGGAGAGTTTGGGAGATTTTCTGGGATCAATGTTGATCCTGTTGGTAAAGGGACAAACTAAGTCTCTACAGAGAAAGTGGCAAATAAAAAAAAGAAGAAGAAGGTTTAGGCATGCAGAGAAACCAAAAAGCAAACAGCAAAGAAAAGGAGCATTCAAATAAATTTTAACAGTTAAAACAAAAAAACTCAGAAAAAATTAGTTTCAATGCCATAAAATCTTAAACAGAATTAATGTGGCTGTTTACATGTTTCTGAAATGAATTCACTGTCATATAAATGCTTCTTGTATCAGACTCTTCAGCATGCCAGTGATCACTTGATTCCCGCTTGTTTAAAACTGAAAACCTGCAGAGAACTAATCTCCTCTTGTCTGCTTCACCTAAATCACTGAAAAGATCCAAGTGTCAAACAGAAGAGACAAAGTGGCTTGATGCAACATGCTCCTGTACACACAAAGCCGGGGTTTAGTTACCTGGGAAGTTTGGGGGACTTGCTACCCCTGGATATCTTTGGCGATTTCTTGCCAACCCAGTCATCACTCAGCTCAATGTCGCTGGAGTCTGAACAGTTACAGCTGTCAATCATGGCTGATATCAGACTGTTGCTGTATATCTCATCTGTGGAGACAAAATATGAAAATGACACTTAAGATGTTACTTTTGATGAAATGTTCAGATCAATACAACCAAAAACAACGTGTCATTTGTTCTCTCAGTTAAGTCACTGCTCAACTGTTAGTAATGTTGCTTTTTCAGATGGGCTGGATAAAGAATGATAAAATATGAATGCCTTTTGGTATTCTTTTTAGGTATGTTGAAACTGCAGGAAGCATTTTCAAATCTACTTGAGCAACCCGGAGGCAAGAATTGTCATAGCTTTGCCACAACATCACCATCATTATCATCCTATCAAAGCATTTTTCTACCATTTCTCAAACATTCATTTCTTCAGTCGTTCTCACTTTGTCTCCTCTTCCACAGTCACAAGGAGTCTGCAAAGCACAGCTGCTGCTCCAGTTTAGGTCAAACTAATTTATTTGATGAACATAAAAGTGTGAATGGTCTGGAACCATTTCATGGCTGGCTTCATTTATCACTGCGTGGGGAGAGAGAGGGTTGATTTATGAGCAACCCAGGGGCCATAAGAGGCCCCATTAAGCAGCTTTTAATTAACATGGGTCCAGTCTGCCCTATGTGACTAAAACTCGCAAAGTAAGAACGTCTGGAAAACTACTGGACAATGTCAGAACTGTGTCGGGGTTCATCTTTTGCAGTTCTACTTGAATTTCAGAATCAAAGACACATTTTTAGTTCTTATCTCTACGATCTTACTGTATTCTTTATTTTAGAACCAACATAAAAATGTAGTTATTGCATTTAGAAGCTAACAAACATTTCAGGTCTTCTTTGGAAAATTATTCTTTTTAAGTTACAGGTATGAAAAAACTAATCTCACCTGTTTTGCCGTCTGTCTTGGGATCCATAATAACAAACTCAGGCCGAAGTTTGCTTATTCTTCGGCCCTTGAGGATAGGGACCAGACCTCCTAGGTACTCCAGATACAGAGTATAGCAAGGCCCTCCCACTTCAGGGTTATCCTCCGTACGCTTCATGGTGCAGTGCAGGCGCTCGTTTCCAGCTGTCGGATAACTCACAAAATCTCTCATGTTGTTTGGATCTGGGATGGGAGGCTAGAAATGTAAAGTACAGTTAAGTTTAAAAACTTTTATGCTAATTACAGCTCTTCCCAAACCACTATTAAATCTATTCACATGGTGTTTTATGGTTTTAATAGAAATAAACCCCTCCTGGCCTGTGTTACCTTGATGGTGGGAACAAAAGCGGCAGTGACATAAGAACAGAGCCGGGAAGGCATTGTGAGCTTGGCAACGTCTTTTTCCTCCTTTAACGCTGTGGCAATGCCCTGCTGGCACAGCAGCTGCAGTGTGGCAACGCGGTGCTCAACTCGCACGACATAGAGCACTGGGCCCGATGCCAAGAACAGACGAGAGTCCCGGTGACCCCAGCAGAGCGTAGTGATGGGGCGCTACAGTATGAAGGGGAAGACACATCTGAGAATGAATAATATGCTTTCACAAGGCTAATGTAAAGCAAATCATGTCATTACTGCAAAACACTTCTTTGCTGGAGTGAAATCCTCAGAGTGATTCCTGAGAACAGTGATTTCATTCAATAAAAACCGAAAACAAAAGGAAATTATCTGTGAATGTTTACCGAAGTCTGTCATGCAGGCTGATTATTCGCGTAAAATAAAATAAATGAAAATCTTTAATCTTAAAATCTTACTATAATGATCAAAATGAATGTATGTACCCTCTGACGTCCTTAACAGGTGAGCCAATCTCCAAAACGAACATTGTCATGTATACATCAATGATTAACATCTCCGTTTTTAAACAAAGATACATTTTCCTGTATAGTATGTTCATTTCATCATCCCCCTACTTTCACATTTGTTTCACGAGTCAAGTTCACTTCACAGTTTCCAGAAATTGAATCTGAGACGATTTTTGTTAGAGTCAACACTTAATATGGAATGAAGAATTTGAAAAAGCATTGTGATCCTGGAAAGAATATTATCAGGGTTCATACGCATTTTTCAGGGTCAAATTCAAGCACTTTTTAAACACTTCCAAGGTCAATTTTCATGCTTTTCCAGCACAAAATAATAAGAATAGTTTTGAAAATTTGCACGTGTTATGTACACATTCTCGAAAATTATTTACTCACCTATCATGTGACTCGAGAGCGCAAACTCCGCCATTGGCGTTTTAAGGAGTGTTTGATGGAAACAACAATCTCCAGGCATGTTAGTGCACTCATCCCCGACTGTCCGGGGGAGGGGCGGGGTCACACATTGAAATACACTGACATGCAGAGGTCGTAGGCAGCCCAGGCAGAGAAATTTTGCTTTTAGACTTTGCGACTCATTTTATTTCTCTATCTGGTAAGAAAACTATTCGGTCAGATAGTTATTTGTGGTGAATGAAATACAGTTTCAAGCACTTTTAAGCACCACATCTGAAATTCAAGCACTTTTCAAACCTTGAAAAGACAATATTAGACTTCAAGCATTTTCAAGGATTTCAAGCACCCGTACAAACCCTGTAGTATCTTGTGTCATTACTATCTGCTAATTAAGTAGCCCTGGCCTTCCCATCTCATATTGTTCCTACCCCGGCTCACTGACTCACTTAAACTATAGTTGGTTATGGTAGTCCTCCCTTCTGCAAACTGAAGGGCCACTCGAACCACAACCTGCATTACTAAATATAAGAACAACTATTTTTCTAGGATGACACTCATAAGTCACCTGTGCTGGTGTATCCAGTGTGTAGATGTGTTCGCCTCGAACATTGTAGAACTTGACAATGGCGTTCCTGCTGGGTGGAGGACAGGAGGTGTCAGTGGAAAGGAGGGTCCTCTCCATCCCTGCCACTGCTAGTAGATCCCCCTGTGAGCACCACTGGACCACCACATCTACAACACAGAGCAAAGTAGTACACATACGTTTATGAAGGGCAACATCATTTTACACATTTTTACATCATTTAAAAAAAAGAATTAACACAAGTGAATGAAGGACACAATGAAGCGAGCAAAGGCCAAAGCAGCTAGAGAACTGCTGACTTAACAAAATTAATAACAAACGCACACAAACCTTTCAGAGCAGTGTGGATGAGGATGGGGGAGAGGTCGTCGTAGCTGTTCATCAGATTGATGTCTCCAGAGGTGAAGCTGACTGTCAGCAGTGGTTTCTGGCTGTGCACTAGGAATAAAGAAAGAAAAACAAAACACAAATGGTAAATGGCCTGTATTTATATAGCGCTTTACTAGTCCCTAAGGACCCCAAAGCGCTTTACATATCCAGTCATCCACCCATTCACAAACATATTAGCCAGGCATTGTGAACAGCTGTTCTGTTCATCAGAACTATCAATCACAATGCTTTTTAGATTTAATAGACACGTGTTTAGGAGAACTACACTTCTTTTATCATTTGTATGTATTTGCCTAAAAGTATAAATAATGTGTTTGTAGCTTAGAATAAGCATTTTCTATATACATAAAGAGTGTGCCCTCTTCCATGGAGCCCATTGAGCTTCAGAGTCAGCCAGAAAAGAAAGCCCAAACAATGGTTGTGGATGGTGTAGCCGCGATAGATTTGGAAAGTGTTAGCTGTTAGCTTTGACCTCACCACTAGACGCCACTAAAGTCTGTACATCGGTCTTTAAAAGAATGTTAATTTGTGCCCATCAGTGGGGAACGTGTGAAAAATATACAAGTCTGTGCTCTCAGTAGCTTCCAATAATACAACACAACAGCTTTCCTTTAACCAACTTTCTACCCACTACTAGAATTTAGCCTCACATCAAAAACAAGTGCAAAAACGACTGAAACAAAACGTTAAGTGACAGAACAAACTAGTTCAAAAACAGAACTGTAAGGTACTTCAGTTTGAATCATCTGACATTTAGGGACATTATTCAAGAGTATATACCAATTTTTAACATTACTATAAATAACACACCTTCAGAGAGCACTCATACATCTTCATTGAAATATCCTTGACTCCGTACTTTAATGTAATCCTGCAATGACCCAAATAGTACCATAAATAAAATGTCCACTTCTGCTTTGTTGTTGCAACATCCCACAGATAGGATTTTAAATAGGTGTTGCTTTAAATCAGATACAAAATGGGGCTGTAACTGCAGTGTACTGTGCTGTGCGATGATAATGGGTTATCATCATGTATCATGACAAAGATTTGACAAGCCTTGTGCGTCACTCAAGTTGTTGACTCAAGAGATCATTTCTACTGGGGCCAATCAATTCATATTGAATGGTTTAATTAGTGAGTTAGAGCCTGATCTGTGTTCCAGCTTAGGTAATGTGGAGCAGGGAAATTATTTTACTGCTATTGTTAAATAATCATCATTATTACCAGTGCATTAATAATATAATCTGCAGTATGATCATTGCTTTAACAATGTAACAGATAGCTTTAAGATGGCCTTAAGATGTTTATGATGATGTTAATTTTGTATTTCAGATGCAGTTATAACTATTGTGTACACAATGCATATCTGTGCTTATTTGAGTTGATGTTCAGGTTCTTTAAAGGTCTTAAGCTTCACTGACGTGACTGTTCAGGTGATACATGCTGAGGGAAAACTAGAACATAGAAGGAATGCAATACATGCTTACAAAACACTTATATATCAGGTCATTTCATATTAAGGTTTTAGTAGAGGTTCTTTGGTTAAAACATTTATTTAGTAGAAGACATACACATAGTCTCAGTGAGCCTCTGGTCTAGTGAAAGGTCAGAAGTGCAACAGGTGAATTGAGAAAGAGCATGTGAGGTCGTGACACACACACATGAGTTAGATTTATTTAGAGGAGAGATTAGTCATGTCTCGGCAAGAAAGAGGAACAATTCACTTTAAGACAAGAACGGAAAGTACCAGCCATGAAAATAGAAGATGATCTTCTGGGTTAAAAGTCATTGTGGTGTTGATCTGATCTATGTATAAAATGTATCTGTGACGCATGAAGGGGCGTCAGTAAACAAACCCTGATGCTATAAAATAATTGTTTGTGCTTTAGTAAGTCGAAGATCAATTGCTGTCTGCGTACAGAGTTGTCTTCCCACACGTGTGTGTTCATTAAAATCATTGTTTGACCAAGAGCTTCTGGACCAAGGGTGGTTTGTACCCTCCTTCCTCATTTTGAACCTTAACAGTAAGCAGTTTTCAGCCTGGCCTGTGGTGAAAGAAGGAGGGGAAAAAAAAATTTAATAGACCACTGGGAGGAGGATAGACCCTCACCAATATATCCCTAGCAACTGGGACTAATTAAGCTAATTTTTATTGGTTCCTGTTTTGTTTCTTTTGCCTCTTTTTCTCTACAGTTTGTTACGCTGGCTGGTGTGCACACGGAAATCAGCAGGAGAGGAGGCTGACCAGATGCAACAATTCCTTGACAGACAGCTTACATCCCAGTGCACTAGATATTTTCTGTCCCAGTGGAAAACTGTTTTTAGTTGGCTTGTGCTTCTTATGCTTCGTTAAACAGCTTACACTGGACCAGCAGCATACAGCTGTAGTTTAAATGCTTTTACCGAACACACTTATACATGTTGAGAAAAGCCAAGAACTATTTTTTTTAAAGCTACTTTGGGTCACAGAGGTCCATTTAAGGAGACAAGACTGAAGCATGGGTTGCAGAAGTGCTTGTGACCTGGCTACTTCCAGACATTTGAATTTGTTCACTCCCACAGTTGACTGATTTGTCTGGCTTGGTGACATGAAGTGGCGGTTTCTTGATTAAAAGGCAATCAGTCCAATGTACGCAACAGGAAGGCTAATGATTAGCCAATCAGTGCCACTGGCAAAATTACTGCCATTTGTCAAGCAATGTCAAGCTGTGCACTGCAACAAGGATATATTAAACCATCAGTTTCACTTGTTTTGGAGATGCAGGTGCAGAAATCTGTTTTTATATGAAAATACCTACAGGGGTTTTGGAGAAGTGGTCCACTTTTGGTATCCGAAGCACAGACTGTATATAAAACATAACTTCTGGAAAGTGATGTCAGTGCATTCCATTATCAATATCAATTATCGATTCGATTCATTAGTGATTCTCTTACAGAGAATCTTATTGATTCCCGGTACTCCCAGGAACCGGTTCTCGACTCTGATCCCTAGTAAACATGGGGTCACCATTTATTCAGCATGGGGTTCTGTCAATTACAGTCCCAAATGGAGCACAAAATGAGGACAAAGCAGAAAAACCTTTAGGGTGGGCCCATTGTTTGACATGTGACTTCAGCCTGAGCATGCAGTGTCGCTTGGTTTGTCAGTCAGATCCAGATTTTCCCTGAAAAATTTTGAGTCCATTATGAAGCTTGAGGTTTCATAACAGAGGACTCAACCAACCAATGGGTGACATCTAAGTATATTTATTGGTCATTTATACAGAGTATGTATGACCCTAGCTCACCCTCATATGAACAAACCTATGATAAAGTAAGAGCTTACTTTAGTGGGCTCTAGCTTTCATAAATGATGGTTTACTGCTGGACCTGAAGGCTTATTCTACCTGTGGCCCTGCTGAAGTGGATTTCGACCTGGCTGTCATCCTTGCCTTTCTGCCAGTTTCCAAACTGAACATTTCTCCAAGCAATGATTCAGACAATACTGAATGTTGGGTCTTCTGGGACTCATTGCTCCTTTTTAGGTGTTGGTTCTTGCTTTAGATAAACTTGTCTTGCAAACCATGTTTAAAGACTGCTAGCAATGATAACTTGCATAGCTGAGTAAGATATCTCCCTATAGAGATCTTCTTGTTGAGGCAAAGCAAGAAGATGTACTTCTACTCAATTAATTAAATTTTGAGACAAATAGTGTGACTAAATAAAGGTTTATTATTCTTTGAAAGATGTGATGTGTCACAGAGAGAATCAGGCAGGAAATTAACCAGGTACATTTGGTTTTAATGTATGTTTCTTGATCAGAAGGTAGAAGAAGAAGTTTGAGTAGAATACCTTGTGGTGGGGGGTAGTCATCAGAATCTGTGTCGCTCTCACTGCTGTCCTCTACCAGGGAAGCTGGGGTAGTTCCACGACATGCTGACAATACCGTCTGACTCATGCAGCAGTATATGGGCCAGCATGCGCCCATGGCAGTCCATCACTATCACCTGTCCATCTGCAGTACCAAACAACACCTGGCGCAAGTGCAAAAAAACAATATTAATGTGGACACTGACACAAGAACAAAGACTCACACTTGAAAGAGGAGAGAAAAATGAGACAACAGCAAGAAAGAAAAACAAGACAAATGCATATCACAGAGAAAAAACTGCGAGAAATGGACATAAATGGGTTGATGGTGATAACAAGGACAGTTACACATACACGGACTGAAAGTCTGCTGACATCCAACCTGTGCTGACAGTTTAACAGCATGAAAACAAAAATATAGCCTTACAAAGACAACAACACATTCAAGACAGTGGAAGCTTGCTGTCACTCACAGATTCAGCTCTCAGGGTTTCTGTCTACAAGTGGCAAATGGCAACCTAACATTTCTACTTCTACTTGCATTAGAAGACTGGGTAAGTGCCAGGTGAACATATCCTATGTTCAAAATCTGTATAGTGTGTTACCTGCTGATCATCTGGGGTCCAGATACCACAGGTTATGTGGCTTTCCAGGTTGATCTCAGAGGACCAGTGTCTTTGCCCACTGACAGAGCCCACCAGGACGAAGCCATCACGATAGGAGATAAGAGCCTGGGTCCCATCAT
>NC_140540.1:505442-548025 GCF_057382185.1 Mchenga conophoros
AATGTCATCAAAATTACACATTAATTTTAAAATGGCTGACTTCCTGTTGGATTTGGGATATTGCTCCAAGAGACTTTTTTGTACATCTTGATATCTTACACAAGCTTACCAAGTGTCAGACTCATAGATGAAACACAGAGCAGGGGCTGATGTTTTGAAATATTGTAGGGGGCGCTGTGGAGCCATTTTGCGCTATTCAATGAAAATGATCACATGCCAACAAAGCCTTCATCCATTTGGAGGTGTGTGCCAAATTTCAAGCCTCTATAAACTTGCCAAGACCCTCAAAAGCCACTTCATCTTTCATGATGAACCGCGTTGCCACCAGGGTGCGCCGTTCAGTTTAAAGTCACAATTTTTGCACTGAAGCATCACGAGGGACTGATGGGGATATTCACCGCTTTTGAGGTGGCCAGGATGAACCTGTGAAAGTCAGTACAACAAAATTAAAGCCATGACATTTCCTGTTGCCACTAGGTGGCGCTGTCCGTATTTCCGACAATGGGCACATCAATCTGTTCAGGGCGGGTCTGACATCATGCCTGTAAAGTCTGGTACTGATCAGACTGGATTTCATTGAGTTATACTAATTTGTTTCTTCATGGCGTGACATCAAAGTTCGCCACGCCGCTGGGGTCACACCCTTTTGCGAAAAGTCACAGTTTTCACTGTAAACCAAGACTAACTCCTTAAGGCTTTCCTCCAGAAATTTGAGGCTGCAGATGTCACCCATCACTATACTGTACCCCAAAGTGTAAAACATGACATTTCCTGTTCCCACTAGGTGGCGCTGTCCTTGATGTCAAATATGGCAGTTGAAATATGTTCAGGGGTGGAGCCTTATCATATGTGTGCTCTTTGGTCCAGATCGGAACATTTATGACAGAATGAGAGGCAATAAGATTTTCATGGCGAGTCATCAAAATTCGCCATGGCGCCACGGCCTCATACTATTGTGAAAACTCAAAAGCTCCGCAATTTAACATGGCACAAGGGTGTAGTTGACACTGTCCAAATTTGAAGCTTATAGGACCAAATCCCAAGGAGGAGTTCGTTAAAGTACAAGGCATGGAAACGGTAAAATCAGAGCCAAAATGTCACCTTCAATCCAAAATGGCGGACTTCCTGTTGGGTTTAGGACATTGCCATAATATACTTTTTTGTTCGACTCTGAACGTTATATAGGTGTACCGACTTTCAAACTTGTAGGCCATACCCATACCGGGGGCTCGCGTTTTTCATTTTTCTAGGTGGCGCTACTGAGCTAATTTTCCCTGTCCATGTCTGAGAACATTAAAATACGTAAATTTTCACCAGACCTGACGCGTGTGCAAAATTTCATGAGTTTTCGAGCATGTTTAGGCCCTCAAACGGCCAATTCATTTGCCGAAATAATAATAATAATAATAATAATAATAATAAACAGAGCAATTACAATAGGGCCTTCGCACTGTCAGTGCTCGGGCCCTAATAATAATATAATAAGAAACGGAGCAGATACAATAGGGCCTTCGCACTCTCGGTGCTCGGGCCCTAATAAGAAACGGAGCAGATACAATAGGGCCTTCGCACTCTCAGTGCTCGGGCCCTAAATAATAAACAGAGCAATTACAATAGGGCCTTCGCACTATCAGTGCTCGGGCCCTAATAATAATAATAATAATAATAATAATAATAAGAAACGGAGCAGATACAATAGGGCCTTCGCACTCTCGGTGCTCGGGCCCTAATAAAATAAAATAAAATAGCCATTTACTGAGTTAAATTAAAAGCAGTTCATTTGACTCAGTAGAGGCTGTTTTTTTTTTTCTTTAATCCTCAATATGGCTTCTGTATTTTCAAATAAACTCACATTGATCAGAGAATTAGGAGTACATCCATGTTTAAATGAAAAAAAAAACTTGTATTACAGACATGCCAACCCACCATCATGATTTAGCCATTATATATGACTGATGTACACTATCAAAATAGTTTACAGTAGAAACAGAAATAAAACTTTTGGCTGACCAGTTACATTTTAATGTGGCATACAGAAGCAGCAACTAAAAAAATGGGAGAAAAGTTAACATTTTTCAGATGAAAATTTAAATATTTGATGTCAATGTGCATATCACAGGCAAGTCATCTGTTTGCCAGAGGTCTGTAGCCCATCTCTCCCTCTAGCTGCTCTGCGGTTAGAGCACCCAGCAGAGGTTGACAGTCTGGATTGAACACTGAATAAGCACTCAGTTCACCAGGCTTGCGCGGCGCTGGGCTCCGGAGTCCTTCATAGAGCCAGTAGAAGAGAGAGATGACAAAAAAGGGGAGACCAAACTCCAGTTCGGCAAACAGACCCAGCAGAACCAGCCATAGCAGCACTTTTAGTAAAGTGATGTTAGAAATGACAAACTGTCGGGAAGCCAGCCACTTTCCCAGAGCGCTATCCAGCAGCCAGTCTCCACGATCCTATAGTGAATACACAACAGAAAAAGAAGAAGAGAAGAATAAAAACATGTGATGCTACAAATACACCAAACTGGATAAAATAAATAAACAATAGGATGTCAGTTTTCTTAGAAACAGCTCACAAATTGTACATGACTTAGTGGGGATTAAATGAACATATACAGTACAGTGAGTATTCCTTGGCTGCTGAGAAAAAATATGAGCTTACAAAAAATAGCTTGGATCTCCAAATCAATACATCGCAATCAATACAGCTACTTTATTATTTTTCCCACAAAGGCATTTATTTCTAATCTTTAGAGAGAATGGTTCAAAAAAGAAAAAATATCCAGTGGGTAGCAGTTCTCTTGTAGATAATCCCATCAAAAGCCAACACTTTTTTGGCAACAGTAACTCAACCAATCGTTACAACCAAGGTACCCAGAAGTGCATACCTTTATGACCACAGTTTACCTATCTTCTAATGGCTCTATCCAGCAGGGTAACATGTCACAACCACAAATCATCTCAAACTGGTTTGTTAACAAGACAATGAGTTCACTGTCCTCGAATGGCCTCCACAGTTATGAGACCTCAATCCAATAGAGCACCTCTGCGATTTTGTTTGTTTCCAGCAACTTGTTAAATCTATCCCACAAATAATATAGGCAGTTCTGGTGGCTAAAGGAGGTCCAACCTGATTTCAAACGAAATACCAGAAGGTGTATTCTGGTACTTGACAAAAAAAGGACTGCTTATTTTACACTGTTGTAAATACTGTTGGCCTATAATCTGTCAAAAGTATCTAAAACATATCTTTTTGTGAATTATATCAAGTCATTTTGAGTAAAAAACAAAGCAAAACAAAACACCCCAATAACATTAGAAGATATTTTAAATGGCCAATGTAGAAAACAGGGTAGGTGAAATAACGTCATGGAAATACCTTCAATTCATTTTCTTTATTTAACTCTTTATTTTATATGTAAACCCTTCGTAAATCCTGTTGACTACAGCCTATTTACCAGTGTGGGGAAATATATTAGATATGAAAAAATAGAAACGATGGAAATCACTTTTAGCAGGTGTAACTAATGATGTGGTCTGTGCGTTTGTTTACTGTTATATTTGATGGTTTACTTTGTCATTGTTCGTGAGTGTGCTTTTTTAAATTATTGCCAATTGTAAAACAATACTATTAGTGCAAAGCAGACGAAGCACTCCATTTATCACGCACAGTCCGATCTTTAAAATAACAAGCTAAATCGGGAAGTTCATGAGCTTCCCGATTGAAATTATCTCTTACGCTGCTTTGAGAGCCGTCGGTCGCAGTCTGGTTGTTTCGTGCCCTGTCTTCAGGCTGCAGACTGTCAGCTGTGGGTGTTTTATCACACTGAGCAGCGGTGTCTGCTGCTGTCTCCCCTCTGGATTGTGAACCAGTAGTCTCACTCTTCTGAGCAGCTTTTTCAGCCTGTCGTCTGGCTCTGAACTCTGCCAGCTTTTGCTCCATGGATAATTAAGAACCGACAGCAACTCATTCACAACTTCTATAAGCTTACGTTAAAGTTATAAGCCCTTCGAAGCACAGTAAATCTCTCTCGCACACACGAACTTTCAGTCTAAGTTTGATGACTTGCTACTAGCTTAGTAACAGGTATGTTTACATTTTACGTCGACGTCTACCTGAAAGCAGGATGGTGTGTCGCAAGAAGCCTCCAACAGTCCCCGTTTTACGACAGTTCACAGTTCTGTTGCTAGCTTAGTGATTGTTTTCAGTAGAGGTGAGTTCCCCAAATGTTATACTGTTTTATGTTCATTTAGTTTGGTAAATAAATAAATGGATTTTTAGCTGCTGTTGCTGTTGATAACCGTCAAATTTTAAGCTACTGAAGCTACTGAATGAACGATCGGAGACAGATGCTAATCACCACATAACCACCACGTCTCCTTTATATATACGTGTCGTTGTGCTATTATTGCGGTTTCTATATTTTTTTTTATTGGTTTATCAAGCTAACAGTTATCATTATGTTATACATTAAAATATATTTCAATAAAACAAAGATGCTTCATATTCTTGAAGCTACCTCGATCTTCCTTTAATTTTCCTACTTTTATTATTACAAAATGTAAATGTTTTTAATTTTGTCTACATCAGTGCGTCTACAGTAGCTTTATTTTTTTCGTGGCTTTCTGTTTTCTCTGCAGACATGGCCACAGCTCCAGCACAGCAGCCCACTCTGACAGTTGAGCAGACCAGAGGTGAGAGGAACAGCTGGTTTATATATATAAAAGCTCCCGTTTCTACTTGTTTACTCTTCCCCAGGTGGTCCATATTGTTGCTGAATAAATACTGGGTAAGTACTCGTACGTTGCATTTGTAAGACCGAGACCTGTACTTGTCAGCAGGATTTTGGATTATCCAGGTAGCTTCAGGGTTAACCCTAGGTTTTCTGTACTACATAGGTGGTTCACTTTTTACCGAGGTAAGTCATCACGGTAATTTATGCTGTAGACTTAACCTGGAAGACCCGGGAGAACTCTGTGGGGAGAGTTGTAGGATGTAAAGTTTCTGTGTTTCCCTGATGAGCATCAGTAATAAATACAGATTTTTAGATACAACTTATTCCTTGTTTTCTGTGTTGGCAGCAAACAATTTTACAACAGCTTTTTGTTTTATGAGTAATAAATAGTAATATAAAATAAGTAGTAATATATAAACCTAAAACAGGACGGCTACACTGTCCTTAATGACCTCATATCAAATTTGTAGTAATCCTGTGTTTGAATTCTGTTTTTATATTTAATATTTACTTTCAAGCCCTTAAACAGCACTGAGTCTGGCAGCTGAGAGAACAAAAACTTACATTTTTAAGAGCGGGTTATGTTCTGAGTTTAAGTTTAAAATCAACTGGAAGCGGCGTGATTCACTGATCCTTTTATTCACAGCATGTTTTAATTGCAACATAGATTGTATGCTGGTCTATGCTTGTGTGTGCAGCTTATTAATGTGTACCTTAGTAAAACCACTGAATGAAGCACAACCTGTGAGTCATATTATAACGGCAATGTGCATGATTAACTTGGTGATTTAGAAAATGTATAAAATGCTGTTATGCTTAATTCTAATCTTTTACTCTGGTGGTATTACAGCTACTAGAACACAGGACACACAAAGAATGCCTGTTCAATCAGTAATATGGTTTTAACTTTTATCTGCAATAAACTATGGCAATGTAAACATCTCCTTTATTCAGAATAATATTATTAATAATAGTATTAAGCTGTGGGACAGTAATCTTTAATATTCAAATGGATCCAGTTTAAAGTTTCAGAGCTCTAATGCACAGCCATCACCTTAGAAATAAACAGCAGGACTGAGAGCGCACTCAGTGTTAAAATAATCAACTGGAATGAAAATATTTATTTTACTGTTTTGTGTCCGAAATCTAAAGCTTTCATCCTAGACTTTTAATCACGCATTGATAGTTTCTGGATTAGGTGACACTCATAGGGATCATTTTGTGTGGAAGAAGAGTCATATGATCCGTGAAATGCCTCTTTTAGATTGGTTAGATGCAGCCAATACCACCCTTCTTGTGTTAACGCACAAGAGAAACCCTGGGTTAACTTATTGAGCTGATAACCAGCTTTGTGTGACCTTTTATCCTGATCGCCAGTGTTAGCATAAGAGAATCTAGATAACGGTAAAATAGCCTGGGTGTTGTGAACTTTTTTTGTAGTATAGGGCCCTGGAGTTGGATGGGGTGCACTTTCTTTGTTCATGAAAAGTAAGGAGAAGAATTAGTGATGGTGATTTTCAGGCTCCAGATTAGTTACTGTACTGCCATCCATCCTTCTTCTTCTGCTTATCCGGGACCTGCGGGGCAGCAGCCCAAGCAGAGAAGCCCAGACCTAGCTATCCCCGGCCACCACCTCCAGCTTATCCAGAGGAACACCAAACCAGGCCAGCTGAGACATATAATCTCTCCAGCGCGCCCTGGGTCTGCCCTGGGACCTCCTCCCGGTGAGACATGCTCAGAACACCCACGAGGAGCTCAGGAGGCATCCTTGTCAGATGCCCGAACCACCTCAACTGGCTCTTTCAATGTGGAGGAGCAGCGTCTCTACTGTGAGCCCCTCCCAGATGGCCGAGCTCCTCACCCTATCACTAAGGGAGAGGCTAGCCACCCTTTGGAGGAAACCCATTTCTGCCACTTGTATCTGCAATCTTGTTCTTTAGGTCACTACCCAAAGCTCGTGACCATAGATGAGGGTAGGGACGTAGATCGACCAGTAAATTAGGAGCATCACTTTTACACTCAGCTCTCTTCACCACAATGGACTGCTACAGCGTCTGCATCACTGCACCAATCCGTCTGTCGATCTCCCGCTCCCTTCTCCCTTCACGCGTGAACAAGACCCAGAGATACTTAAACTCCTCCACTCATCCCTGACCTGGAGTGGGCACTCTACCCTTTTCCAGCTGAGGACCATGGCCTCAAAATTTAGGGTGCTGAATCTCATTCCCACCGCTTCACACTCGGCTGCAAACTGTTCCAGTGCGAGCCAACAGAACCACATCACCTGCGAAAAGCAGAGCTGAGATTAATTAAGTTGATAATTTCTTCTAAAATGTGCAGCAATGTCAGGAAAAGGTTGGGTTTTTTTTACTTTGTGGAGCAGCTACTAAAAAAGCTTTTTTTTCACAGTGGTTTTGAGCGAGGTGATCCAGGCATTCTCAGTACCGGAGAATGCCGCACGGATGGAGGAGGCCAGAGAGAGCGCCTGCAACGACATGGGCAAGATGCTGCAGCTTGTGCTCCCTGTGGCCACCCAAATTCAACAAGAGGTTATCAAAGCCTACGGATTCAACAATGAGGGGGAAGGTGAGCTTTTTTGTATCTTAAAACTAAAAATGTGCTTGGTTTTGCTCTTCAAGTCAAGTCAAGTCAACTTTATTTGTCAATTCTGCCACATGTACAGGACATACAGAGAATAGAAATTTCGTTACTCTCAAACCCTAGATGAAATAGCAAATGAACATTTAAATATAAGAGAGTGATTAAAAAATGCAAATAAAATAATTAAAAAGTAAAAATTTAAATAAATACAATACAATTTTACGTATAACAAGAAAGCTATGCAATATACGATATACAATATTCAAGTAAGGGTAAATGACATTGAGTGTAAACCAGGCAGAGTAGTGCAAATAGGCAAATAGTGCAAATGGAGATTTAGTAATATACGGTAAGAGATAGTGTAACAACAAAGTCTTATGAGGTAATGGCAGTCCAATGCTCCACAAAGTGACTGGTAACTGGTGCAGGCCAGTGAGTGAGTCAGAGAGTGTGTGTGTGTGTGTGTGAGACAGAGTTCAGTGAGACCATGGAGGAGAAGAGGGGAGAGGGGGCAGAATCGGAAGGGAGTTAAGCTTCCTGACAGCCTGATGGATGAAGCTGTCCTTCAGTCTGCTGGTCCTGGCCTGGAGACTCCGCAGTCTCCTCCCTGACGGCAGCAGCTTGAAGAAGCTTTGCATTGGGTGCGTGGGATCAGCCGCTATGCAAAGGGCTTTTTTAGTGAGACGGGTGCTGTAAATGTCCTGGAGGGAGGGGAGAGAGACACCAATGATCCTCTCTGCAGCCCTCACTATGCGTTGGAGGGTTCTATGACAGGACGCATTGCAGGCTCCAAACCACACAGTGATGCAGCTCGACAGGATGCTCTCGATGGTGCCTCTGTAGAAAGTGTACATGATGGGGGCTGGTGCTCCTGTTCTTCTTAGTTTGCGGAGAAAGAAGAGACGCTGCTGTGATTTCTTGGCCAGTGCTGTGGTGTTGTATGTCCAGGAGAGATCCTCTGTGATGTGCACACCCAAGAACTTGGTGCTGCTCACTCTCTCCACAGACGCTCCGTCAATGGTCAGAGGAGCATGTTGGGTGTGCATTCTCCTGAAGTCCACAACAATCTCCTTCGTCTTCTCCACATTCAGAGAGAGATTGTTGTCAGCACACCACGTGGCCAGGCGTCTCACCTCACTTCTGTAGTCGGTCTCATCCCTGTTGCTAATGAGACCCACCACCGTTGTGTCGTCCGCAAACTTGATGAAGAGGTTGGAGCTATATGATGGAGTGCAGTCATGGGTCAGCAGAGTGAAGAGGAGGGGGCTCAGCACACATCCCTGCGGGGCCCCCGTGTTTAAAATGATGGTGCTGGATGTATTACTGCCGACCCGTACTGCTTGAGGTCTTCCCGTGAGGAAATCCAACAGCCAGTTGCACAGTGAGGTGTTGAGCCCCAGCTGGACCAGTTTTTGAGTGAGCTGTTGGGGGATTATAGTGTTGAATGCTGAACTGAAATCTATGAACAGCATTCGAACATATGAGTCTTTTTGTCCAGGTGTGTGAGTGCCGAGTGGAGTGCAGTGGAGATGGCATCATCGGTTGAGCGGTTGGGCCGATACGCAAACTGGAAGGGATCCAGGGAGGGGGGCAGGACAGTCTTGATATGTTGCATGACTAGTCGTTCGAAGCACTTCATCAGGATGTGAGTAAGTGCAACAGGACGATAGTCATTAAAGCAGGAGGGAGATGACTTTTTTGGAACCGGAATGATTGTGGTGGCTTTAAAACATGTGGGGACGACAGCCTGGATGAGTGATATGTTGAAGATGTCTGTGAAGACATCAGTGAGTTCCACTGCACAGTCTCTCAGTACACGACCAGGAATGTTGTCAGGACCCGGAGCTTTACGTGCATTGATCCTGCTGAGGGATCTCCTCACGCTGTCCGGGGACAGAGTCATCACCTGGTCACCAGGAGGGGGTGGGGTCTTCGGAGGGGGTGGGGTCTTCTGTGCAGTGGTGCTGTTTTGGACTTCAAAGCGAGCAAAGAAAGTATTCAGCTCGTTCAGCAGGGGGATAGTGCTATCACAGGTCTGTGGTGGGGGCTTGTAATCTGTGATGGTCTGAATGCCCCGCCACAGGCTCCGTGAGTCTCTGCTGTCTTTGAAGTGATGAGATATTTTCCTGGAGTACTGTCTCTTAGCCTCTCTGATGCCACGGGAAAGGTTGGCCCTAGCTGTTCTCAGGCTCGCCTCGTCTCCATCTCTGAAGGCAACATTCCTAGCTTTCAGCAGCCTGTAGACCTCTCCTGTCATCCATGGTTTTTGATTTGCCCGGACAGTTATGGTTTTCGTGACTGTTACATCCTCAATACACTTGTAGATGTAGGCAGTAACAGTCTCTGCGTACTCCTGGAGGTCAGTGGTGTTGTTATAGGTGGCAGCCTGCTCTTTGCTAGGTTAGAGAAAAAGTGCAAACAGTGTACTGTGAAAATAAGCAGCTCGCCCACTGCTGGCCTCCCATTTAGTTTTTGTAGAAAAAAAAATTATTGTAATCCCCCCGGTTTTGAGATGATTAGGGATGAACTCTGTCCAAAGAGCCAACCATAGTAGTAAGATTATCTGTGGAATTTTTTTCAGGACAGCAGGTTCCTTTCTCTGAGTTAAAGTACCAAGTGTAAGACATTATTCTCTGAAGGCTTAAAACAATAGAAACTACTCTAAAGTTCAAATAATTTTAAGACACCGTTCAGACTAGAACAAATGATCCCACCGGTGCTAATTAGTGTTGGCTGATATGACGCAGAGTACTCATATAATTTAATTTGGGTCTTAAATGTATGAATTGGACATTAAACTACTCAAAGAAGAACAAATAAATGCTGCATTTATAAATCATATTTGTTTCTCACCGTTTTCTATCTCTAAAGACATCACCTTAAATCTCCCACACAATGCTGTTACAGAAACCAAACTTTGCAGGGTTGTAGTCACTTTAGATGTATACCAGTCACACATTGGAGAGATGTCTGATCAACTACCCGAGACATAAAGACAGTTATAACTAGGAGGCTTGCAACAGATTGCATAGCTCAGACAGAGGCTCGATGGAAAAATAATGAAATTGTTATGGGATTAGGTACAAAGACGGCAGCAGATGAGACCGCCTGAATCCACAGAGGAGCTTTAAGATGCAACAACAAAGCCAGACAGTGTCTTTAAAACACTTATATTCCACCTACTGAGTTCATTATTATCAAAACTAATATCATCCTCACTACAGTGTCACAAACATATGCACATCACTGTTTTTTATAGATACTAAATGACATTTTAAATGGGCCTCAATTTTTAATCACACACAGGGAATTTTTTAAAATTAAACATGTCCAAAGTTTTAAATAATAAAATCAGTGTATGTATAAGTAATCCCTGGGAGCCCAAGGCTCGGGTTTAATGAGGTCAATTCAGGCACACAGCACAGATGCCCCGCCTACTTGTGGTTTAAATTTCCTGTCTGCAAGGTGCAGCCAATCAAAAGGGAGTTGCTTTAAAGGAAGACGAGTTGAAATAGAAATCTGTTCTAGGAGAATCCAAAAAAGTCAGTAACAAACTGTAATAGATCCCTTTCGATGGAAACTTCCAGTCTGTACTGGTTACAGGCTGCATGTCATTCTGGGGAGATGATATAATTTGTCATGCTGATCATCTGCTTCCCTTTCAGGTGTCCTTAAATTTGCCCGACTGGTCAAGATGTATGAAACCCAGGACCCAGAAATCGCAGCCATGTCTGCTAAACTGAAATCTCTTCTCCTACCGCCACTTTCAACACCACCTATAGGAGGCGCCATTCCAGCTTCATAGGAAATATTACTTCCATCCATTGTTCGCAAGGATACTTCCATTTAAACTTTGGAATACAGTGCAGTTATGAGCAGATCCAGCATGCCGTCAACAGTTCTGTCTTTATGTGGAGCGGTTATTGTTTAAAAACACTAAATATTCCAAGAAAGACAACACAACTTTTCCAGTTTAATCTCAAGTACCCTTGCTTAATTATTGCTTTTCTTTACTGTTCTGTATTTATTTGTCACATGTTACACCATGACCACTTTCTTAACCTTAATCATTTCCTTTGATGCCATGTTTTGTACCATTTTTATATGCTGTCAAATGTCTTTTTTGTTTAAATTAAAATGTTTTCTCTGAACCTGTGTGCATTGTTAATGCAGAAAATGTGCAAAAAAACCCCAAAAAAACCTCATTTCCATTTAAATGCTTTATTATTGCAGTTAATCTATATACCAGTGTTTACCATACTTTAAAAAAAAAACTTAAAAAAACTTAAAAAAAAAACCCTGAATCGATTACATGTATTTACATATATACATTTCATTAAAGGCAATTTTTCTTTTACATATAGGATTTGGGGTTAAAAGATCACTATTCCAGCATATAAAATCTGAATACATATCTACCTTATACAGCTTCTTAGGCTTTGATGCATAAATACATATTGTGGCAGAAGAAGTTCAGGATAAAAATATTAGTCGAGATAAATAAAGTGACCCAGATTCTGGAACCTACACTACATTTCCAAAAGTGCTTTTTTTCCCCTTCACCAAGGCAAACTGTGCAAAACCAGTGCAGATGGCACCCAGTTTATGTGGAAGTAGTTCAGTGTGCAGTCTTTCTGGCATATTTAGATTTGTGTCTTGTGCACATTCATCGAGCCAGGTATTCAGATCCAGAATAACTTCTGTGCATGTTTAAGATTTTTTTTTTTTTTTTTTTAAATGGCTCAGATAGTGAAATGCTATTTAGTTTCTTCCACTTGTTTCTGTGAAAAAGATTGTTCTGGTACCTAAACTTAAGTCATGGAGTCCAGTATTGCCAGCGTGTTTTAGTTTAGAGAGCTGAGCTCCGTCTTGTGTCTCCGTGGTTCAGCTCCTGATTCATAATTATAGAAATAAAAAACGAAGGCGGAAGACTTCACATCTCAAAGTGGCGGAAAATACTTTCGACATATCCCAAGACCCTCTGCCAGTCTGGTCCTTCTGCCTTCAGCATCTCCTCCACTGTCTGCCACATAGGATAAACAGGAAGTTTTAAAAAGCAGATAAAGAATAATAATGTTAAAGTTGGAGCTATTTGTGTAAAACACACAAATCTGAGTTGAACAAGAAGAACAAAAATGTCTCACTAGTGTGGCAGAGATCCCGACACTCTCTCCTGTCTTAAAAGCAAGCTTCAGGTTTGCCTTCTGTAAAAATAAAGACACGTTTGTATGAACATTTACAGACATGAATGTGTAAATGCAAATATACTTCATAGCCCTTATTTTTGCATTTTAGATGACAAGTAGGATTAAGATAGCACATATGGACTATTCAGGTTCCACATGTATAACCACGTGTCTGTCACACAGAGAGCTGTAGGAGGGTCATAAAGGGCACCAAACCATCAGATGGACTTGTATCTACTCCTTTGTGTGAGAAGGAACAGAAGGAAACAGACTTCCAGCAACCCTTTGTATACGTTTCTCACCAAACTTACAGAGACCGAGACCATGGGGGTGATTTGAACGCCCGGCGTCCTTTAGTGGGACTCGTGTCCAGCACAACAAAGACCTATTGAGGCTCGCCATTTGCACCCAGTTCTCTTCAGAGATGAGAGTAGGTTCACACTGAGCACATGTGAAGGAGTGTGAAGATAAGGTAATGCTGCCAGTCATTGACTGGAGGTCTTCTCTGTGGGTCTGTGACTGTGCGGACAACCTTGTCCAGCTCTCTTCTCCACTGTTTCCTTCACATTTGTGAGACTATTCTGAAAGACACAGGAAACCTTCTCGTGGCGGCACATATGGTTGTGCCATCCTGGAGTAGCTGGACTAACTGTGCAACCTGAATAGGAACAATAGGTACTGTCTTATGCTACCAGTAGTGGCAAGGACATTAGAGAAAAGAGAAGAAAAAAAAAGGTAACTAGAGAATAATTGGTCAAACGAGAGCAATGTTGGCCACCACAATCATTCCCATTTGTGGGATCGGTCTTTTTGTTGCCTTTCCAGTCCACCTTGTGACTTAATTTGCACAGAAGGAGGTGAAATGGATTCACAGTGGTTTATGTTTCCTAACTGGACAGATTAATATCCCTGAAACTTTACAGACTTTGTGCTGTATTGTGTTAAGCATTGCACATTTGAGTTTACTATTCAAATTTAATCTGGTGTCTTTGGTATGTATTTGTATTTTATAGGTCATTTAATATTGTGCTTAACTGTCCGGGGACAGCAGATGGAAATTAAAGAGTGCTTTCTTTTCTCTCGTGAGATCATTGCGTTTTGAGTTTTACCTTATCAGCTGGGTTCAGGCTGTCATAGGGGATGAGAGTTGGTAAATAGGTGTGATAAACAGCACAGAACGCCAAACCATCTTCCCAGCTGCTGCTGAAGTTGGTGATCTCAATATTCTGCCACAAAACATTATTTGCAATTTGTCTGAATTTAACTTGTTACAAAGAGTCACATGACTTCATATAGCTCAGCAATGCTCAAGTTCTCTTCTCTGACCTTATAACCTTGAGTGCGAGTTTGGCACCAGCGCAGCAGGGAGTTTCTCCTGGAGCCACCATGGCGCCTCAGCAGAGCACTGAAACCATCCCGAGGTCTGAAGATGGAGAAACATTTTAACTGCGAATTGCTCATTCACTGCAAACTGTTTCAGTCATTTAACCTGAGAACACGAGTGAAAAAAAGTGTAATCGGACAAACACACAAATCGATTCTAAAGTCATACAAATATAAAAGTCATATGGGTCAGTTTTAACTGTTTTTGGCTCAAAGACTTGAAAAATGCCAATTGTATCAGTGTGTTTTTGGTTATTTTTCCACAAATGCTTGCCAACCTCTCTTTCCACACAAAGACATCAGCATCATCTTTACCAACAATATATGAGGTTTATCAGCCACTCACTTGAAGAATCTGAGCTTTGTTCGTCATCCTGTTTTCCTGCATCACACAAATGCAGACACAGTTGTAATAAAACAAGATGCTATGGTTTGGTTAACGGTGATTCGGGAGACTGAAGCACACCTGTGTAAAAGCTCGACCAGCTGTCCTGCCTCTGTAAAATTCGGTCCATCCGCCTCCCTTTTGTCGGCTCTTCTTTCTGAAACAGTTAAGTAATGGCATATTTGACATTTCATTCGACATGGGATGACATCGATCATCTCAGTGTCTCCCAGTATATCACAATAGTGTAAACGTGTTATACCTTGCACAGTGGCAATGTTGTACTCGAGTTTTTTGAAGCCCCATTTGGATTTAAAGAGTCTGTTGGAAGCGGGAGACGAGAGAGACTCCTAAGAAGACAACAATTTTGTGTTGGATTAGATTTTGTCGCAACAAGGAGACCACAGTTTGAGCTTTTATGCAGACTCACCAGGATCTCTCAGAGAGCATCACAATCTTTCTGGGATCTTTCTGTCCACGTCCGTCACCTTTCTTCTTCTCCAGGGCAGTCAAACTGCGAATGTATGCCTCTGCCACCCCTTTCCCTTTCAGCTGCACATTTTCTGATTCCCTCGTCTCCTCAGGATCACAGCCTTTTTCTGTAGCATCCACCTCTTGATTTGTTTCATGAGCTTCTGTCCCTGCTTCAGCTTCCTCTGTAACTTCAAGCATTTCCTCCTGCTGCTCCTCAGAGTCTGGTTTATCTGCATCTTTATACGTTTGACCTCTGAGGGCATCGAGCTCGGCTCGATCCTGCTGCTGCTGCTTCTCCAGTTCAGCCAGTTTGCAGCAGGCGTCTTTGTGTTCAGCTTTGAGCCTCTCTAGCTCTCGGTCCGTATCCTGCTGTTTGCTGAGGGCCTGTGCCAGCTGCTCCTTTACAGTCCCGTGGCTCTCCTGGAGTGAACCCAGAGCCTGCTCTGACTCAACCCGGAGCCGGTCGGCAACAGACACAGCGACCTGTAGGTCACACTGGAACTGCTGCCACTCCAACCTCTCTGTCTGAGGAACAAAGAAACACTGTAATTCCACGTTAAGGCTTGCTCTCCATTTGTCATTACTACATAAATATCTGTCTACTAGTCAGTACCGTGTGACTGAATTTAAGTCTGACCAGAGCTGTTGGAATATGAATGTTGCAATGATGTCACATGACATTTAAAACAGAAATAAGTGCACAGAATTAGACAAATGCAGTACTAAATGCTGCATGAAAACACAGATCTGAATGCTAAATAATTAGCAAGCTCACTGTCTGCAACCTGTAGACCAACAACTCACCCTGAGTGTCTCCTTCAGGGTCTCCACCTCTTCAACCAGCTCTTCTCTTTCTGCTATCAAATGCCGAAGCAGCTCTGACACACGAGTTAGAAAACAAAACAACCATATCACAAAACTGTCCCTTTAAGTTACTGCATATTATGCTGCTGTTAATAATCAATTTTCCACATGACACTTAGTAGGTGATGATGATATTTAAACCACTTATAACTATGATGGATTAGCTCCTGGAGTCATACCATTTTTTTTGGCCATATTCCACGTTTGAGTTTCAGTTCCATATTTTATCCTGGGACTAGGTTTTTTTTTTTAAGTCAGCTTTTTCTGATTTGCTGCTTTTTATAAACACAAGGTTTTAACAGTAGGTAGGTGGGGCCTTTGTGCTTACATACCATTGTGCTGGAGAAGACCATATTGAGGATATTGCATCTCTTTAATATCATACAGATATAGAAGTGGAGAAAAAAAAACTGCCTGAAAACAAGTGTTGGGAGGAGTGTGAAGCCTGAGCTTTTTTGATCCTTCGCATGCAGATTTCATTATTTGAAACTTTTTCCACGTTTATTATGAGCACGTACTTCTTTAACAATATATATGTAATCTTTAACTACAAAGACTTTCTGCTTCCTTTCTCATCACCACACATCTCTGATGTGTCAGTGACAGCACACTTAAAAAAAACAAACAAACAAAACAGGTGATGACAGAGGGCATACCTACTGCTCCTGTGGTAATATCAGTGCTGGGTGTTAGGCCCAGTGAGGCCCTGTAGTGCTCCATTAGACTGAGTAAAACCAAGGTCATCTCCTCTCCAGCTCTCTCTGCTGTAGCCTGTGGCTCCAGCCCGCTGTCTCTCTCATTCGAACAAGGCTCTGAAGGCAAACCTCTGGACAAAGGCAGCGGTACTGGAGTGGCCGGACTGCCCACCGCTGCCTCATTTCTCGCTGCTGCATCGCTCACATTTGTCTCTAAGGCAGCGACGCTGTCAACGCTGATTACAGCCCATTCTGAGGGAGCCGACAGCCGCTGTGTCCACTCTGTGAATGGAGAGGTGGTGGAGGGGGTGGTGCTGCCAGCTGCTGGAGGAGTTTGTGCCTTATCAGAGGAAGCTGCAGAGGATAAGGCCATGACAGTCAGCTCTGCCTGTGAGGGGTGTGGTAGGAGGCGTTTGGAAGAAATCTAAAGGAGAACCTGAGAGGAGGGAAATAAATAGGTAAAGGAGAAAAATGGCACTGTCCTGAAATCTGTTGAAAAATGTGCCGATTGCAAAGCCACCCCTCTTCTTTTCCTCACTGCAGATGTAAGCCTCGCTGCCTGCTTCCTTATTTACTATCCTCGGCAGACTGATGCAGCAAAAAACCTCCCCTGCCAATATCTTGGCTGGCAAAATGCAGGCTGTTCCCCATGTGGCAAGATCCAGGAAGAGAGATAATTTTTACCCTGATCATAGAGCTGCTCCTCACTGCAGCCAAAATGTGACTATATTATAAAGAGCTGCAGAAAAAAAACAAACCAAAAAAACAAAACAAAATATAAACACATTAAAAAAAAAAATCTATTAAAAGACACCTTGAGAGCAGAATGATGATTTTGCTAATGCATTATTAGCATTTTAGTTATGTGTCAAATCAGGAAATATCCACTAGTGTGTCATCTGTTGCTGATAACTAATGTTAGAGCTACTGGATTTCTCTGTGATGTTGATATTATCCTGTTTATGGTGTGGAAATTTTGGCAGGCTACATGGATCTTCGCCTCCTTTGACTCTGATCTTTTTAAGCTTTCCCCTCCTTGTCCTTGTGTTGTGCTGCAGGATTCTGCAGACTCATCATTTCCCTGGCAGCAAGCATGATGTAGTCTGCTCAGCTACCATGGGGAAGCTATTCTCATCCTCTAGCATGAGCTGAATTCCTGCATACCGACAGCCAAGAGACAAGAGACAAAAAGACTAGACCTATAAAGTTGTAAAGTCCAAATTTCACACATTAGCTCAGCCAAATGTGACACTTTGAATTCAAGGATACTGAAGGGCTGAAGAAGCTAAAACTCTGATCCCAACTTTTACTGAATCTTACTGGATGTGGTTTCTATTTCACTGTCATGCTGATTCATCATTTTGTTTGCTGAAATATGGTTTTTGATCAAACAGGGCCCGACACCAGAATTTAGTTTGGTTTGAAAAGAGTGAGTCTATAAAATGCAAAGCATCCTCACTGACACATTTACATTTTTTTTTGTAAGTGGTTGTCCTTAAATTAGTATTTATTTTGAGTTTACTAAAACAGTTCCAAACACTTTTTCTGCTGCTTTAGACAAAACATTGAGCTTTGGTTAAAATAATAACTATAAATAAATTAAAATGGTTACTGGGGAAATATAATGGAACATTCTTTGTCTGATCTTTGTTTAACGGGAGTGTTAAAACCTGTTATAGTGAGTGAATGGCACAGAAAATGAGCGTTCACTTTCTGTAGTCACCCTGTTTTCATCCTTTGGTAATGTGGAAGAACAACAAGCACAAATGTTTTGATTGACGCCCTCTTCAGTGCGAGAGCCCCAGCTGCCGTGCTGTCTCACAAAGTAAAAGTAACCGACTGTCTTTCTCGTGCCGTCTCTTTGACAGTTTATTTTTCACACTTGGAAATACAGAGGAGACAAAGAGATGAAGTGGAGCTGACAGTTTCCTGGACCTGTCGTACCAACAGTCTAAAAATAGTCAGACTTAGAAATAATGATCAGAAGAAACAAGACAGTTACAAAAAAAAAAATACAAAGCCTGAAACTTATACACAGTATTTTATAAATAATTTCTCTAATGTGTTTTGAAATTGGACTATTGGATGCTGAGTTACCTGTAGGGACATGGCTGTCTTTGCCATTGTGGTTACCCATGATCCAGCAGGGGTGGATATCTTGATAGGCTATCCCAACTGCCCTCACTGTGTCCTGCTTTGTGAGGCTCTCTGTTGACTGGCCAAAAATAAATAAACACGGTTTTCATGAGTATGACTCAGTCCTGACCATTTGATGAGCACAACAACAGAAGTCCAGGAATTCTAGTCCCAAGCCCTTTAGTAACAGTTTCCAAAAACTACAGAAGCTATTACATTTGTCCAATAAAACTAGCCTCCAGTAAATTTGCCTTTGCATAGCTTTCATTATCCTGGTCAGCTGGCTAATGTGAAGTAAGGCAACACGAATGTGTGGTGCCCAAAGCATAGCAGCATCTTGTCTGTCAACTCCACGGCAGCAGAATGAGGTTGTCATGTTTAGCACGTGGCTGCGTCTCTGCCATGAAGAATGAACTAAACCCCATTGAATAATCAAGCAATTTAAGGCTTCCTTGGAGAAGGGGGAGGAGAACACACACGAACCGAAAACGGAGATTTGTTCACACACTGGAACACTATTCAAGTTTATTCGGCATGCAAGATATAATGTGACAGACACGGTCCATTTCAAATGACTCACACAGCTGTATTACCCACAGGGCTTTACAGGATAACTAACTCTACCAGCCCGACCTATTAAACTCCTAAATCATTGCGCAGCTTAATGAATTGTGTGCCGTGTTAAAGAATGAAGCCTCTAATTGATGAACGTGTCTCGAAAATTGTCTGTCTCTCAATCTCGTTTCTAAAAAAAAAGCTTCGCATTTTTGAATAGCTCTGTTTATCAGTGAAGTTTGGCTCATGTTTTTCTGCATCCATGGAGAAAAAAAACCGTGCAGTTTATCAAGCCATTTTGGTTGTTATATCTAACCAGTCGCCTTTCACACGCAGTCATAGCTCCAGTTTCATTCATCCTACCTGCTCAGCCTACCAGCTGGACGCCTTCCAGTTTGGCCCCGACTGTCCGTCCGGCGGGTTTCTTCTTCGGGTGTCTCGGGACAAATTTGCCTTTCTTCGTCCCGTATCCCAAATTTAACGAAAGGCACAGAGCCAATCAATAACAGTCATTTCTTCTTCTTCTTGGGTATCCTACATTACCAAACAGCTACAAAAAGGCAGCCATATATAACTCCAACTCTAAATCTAACTCCGCTGCTTCGCCTTTAAATCCAATGCGTCAAAAAGGAGGCAGAAGCAAACTGATTGCGCAGCAGCGCACGCTGGATAAACAGCATGAATGTTTGTTATTGGGATTATTTAGATCTCAGTTTTTTTCAATCGCACAATACAACAAATCCAAACACCAAATAGTGAGTAGAGTGCAGGATAAAATGCGCTTGCTGAGAAGCAGACACACCGGCTACGGGCTAATTATCTTTTATTAAATGCAGGTGTGGCGCCAGGTAACAGGTTATACTTTCACACGGTCCGTGGGTGCAGTGTGTCCACATTGCATCTGTCGAGAGAATGGAAACCAGCCAAACAGCCCAGGAAATATTTAGCGGACACAACTTTAACCAGAAAGTCCAGAGTGGTAGCTATCGATCCACAGACCCCGTTCGTGGGCGGAAACTCCAACTGTTCCGACACTGAATAATTCACTGCATACTAACGAGTGGAATTTATTTATTAATGTTTCTGAAAATGCACACCAAGGCCGTTGCTCGTCTCCACAGAAAGGAAATATATAAAAACGTAGATAAGGACACCTCGAATGAAACTGAAAACCGAGACACGCATTTAATCAGGAAAAATGGGATCCCATCAAACCTGAGAGCAACGAAATTACATGTGGCGAACGTGGTTAAAGTGCTGTTTTTTCGAGCAGTTTTAATTATGTTAAATAAGAACTTACGCAAATTTTAGATGAGATATCCGGGGCAGAGGTTGTGCAGTGATCCTTAAAGTATATATATATTTTTAAAGAACATAACCACGCACTATATTTAATTTAAGATGCCCCAGTGTGAAAAAACATGAGAAATTTAGTCTAAGATGCATTATCTTTCTGCACACCCCACAGAACCATCAACATCGAGAAAGAGAAATAAAGAAGCCAAAAACAATGAAGGTCTTCACTAACCAATAGTTTTGTAATGTAAGGTTAAATGCAGAAAGCGCAAAAGACAGAATAGAGGATTTTTTTTATGATTAGTGTTATTATTGTTGTTGTTATAGAGTCTGATTAGAAATATAGCGAACCGCTAGAATTTCAGCACCATGGACAGAGCTGAATGAAGCCAATCGTCTCTGGCGTCCTCCAGTGTCCACATTTAGGAATGACAGGAGGAATTATTTTAAAAAGGCGATTAAGAGTGTTTTGACTCATGCCAGAGGGCCTTTTAAACTTTATAGGTATAAAAAAATTGGCTGAATTGGATTTGCTTAGTAAGAGTATGCAAGGACTTGAACAACGTGTGTTTTGTTTTAGCATAGTTATTATCTATGGGCCCACGGGGAGCTAATAATTTAGAGTAATCATGCCATATATGAAATATATACAAATGATCCTACTTTTTAATAAGTGTTGCAGTGTTTGTGGGGTTTTGTCATGATCTGTTACTCCTTAGACATCGATTGCTCCCATCTGCCACAAAATCTATCAGATGTAACTTCTGTTCATTGTTTGAGTTGAGGCTGATTTGAAATGTGAGCATCAGTGAAATCATGCTGATCGTTGCAGAGTGCAAAGAGATTAAGAGACGCTCTTTGTAAATATATTCTGTCTGCCAGAGAAGTTAACTTGAAGGCTGGCGGAAAGCAGAACTTTATAGATCTTTGGCTATAAGAGCTGATATGATATCTTACATCCCAGGAAGCGGCGAAATTAATAAGAAAGAAAGAAAGAAAGAAAGAAAGAAAGAAAGAAAAGAAAGAAAGAAAGAAAGAAAGAAAGAAAGAAAGAAAGAGGTAAATGTGAGCGTGCTGAGAGATACCGACTATAAAGGTAAGGCTCAGGTGTGGATTGACTCCTGAATGTCAGTTTTGAGATGTTTTTAAGAGGAGATAAATGCTGAGTTTGAGCTTTGGCTCCACACTAGTGATAACAACCCCCTTCATGCAGTGTTGCCCAGTGACACAGCAGTCTCCCTGCAGGAGTTTGATTCACACCCAGTAACTTAAAGTTACCGTAGGAATGCACCTTCTTTTGAATTCCTCTCTCCTTAATTTATTTTTTATCTTTTGACTTAACCCTTTTCCCTTTAAAAACCTTTTAAGCCTTTGCATTTTACAAAGTTTTGATGATCCAATAACCACAATAAAGAAATAAAACGACAGAGTAAAAAAATATGAAAATGATGCTACTCTCTTTTCTTTGCGTCACACATATTTTAAACTACACAACACAATAAATAATTGGATTCCACAACTATTTGGTTACTTATCATCAGTAATTTTGAACACTCCCCCCTTTGTATATACATTTTCTTTAAATGTGATATGACTGTCTACGTGTCTGGTGCATTTTACTTTTAAGTTTGCATTTAAAGTTTCGTGTCATTTCCCTCACATTAGAGGAAGACAAGAAGGCTTTTGTGGGTGCAGACTTTGTAAAAAATGGCGTCTGATATAGGCTGCCTCCATAAGAGCAGCTGCGCTTTCAGTGACCACAACATCAGTGCATTATAAGTCATCTCCCAAGAATGAATTCTGCCACCGCATCGGGACTTGCGTCGGACAAGAAAACACACAGCACAAGCCGCCTTCATCATGGGAAACTACGACAGATTCGCTGCAGATGTTTCCAACGAACAAGGCAATGAACATTTTCAACGGATACCAGGGGACATGATCGCCGTCCACTTATTTATCTCCCGTTTACTATCGAAGAAGAAGTGACCTTCTCTGAGGCGGAAGATGTCAGCGCTGAAAAAGGTAAGAAGGAAGACGCGCATTGTCGTGTTTGTGCACGAACAGAGCCTGCCACGCAGCTTGTTTTTCTTCTTGTTCTTGTTGTTACTGAATGTGATTTCAGGTGCATCTAATGGAGGTTTGGGGTTGTTGTTTTTTTTTTGATCGTCTGAAGCCAGAGTGCCGCACCTGGCCGCGCAGACTGAAAGTGTACATTTCAGAAACTGCCAGAAGTTCTGCAAGGCGCGAATGAGTCACTGTGTGAGGGGTGTTTAACTTGTTAGGGTGTTCCTCTTTCCTACACCGATCAGTCAGTGGCACTCAATGATGCACCTTGTGGGTGAGGTGGTGTGGGAATTAGTATGTATGTGTTTGGAGGTGGTGGAGGAGGGGTGATGAGGGTGGGGTGGTGTTAGGGTGGATTTTATTCCCTTGGTGAAAAGCCATTGTGAATGGAGGGGACCCACAGCTCCTTCCTTCAAGTTTCTTCTGTCTATGTATGCCCACATGTTCCCATTGCTCCCCTCCATTCAGTCAATGTGTGTGCGTGGAGTGACTCAGCTGTAGTGTACTATATCTGTCATCCATCTTTTCATCTGTCACAGGTGTTACCATGGCTACTACAGACTCACTGCTGTCTTTTCTTTGAGAAGGACTCAGGTAAGTGGTGGGAGGGGTGATTAAGTCAGACCTAATGAGTACATGTCATCCACACTAAAAGGCAGTGCTTTTCATTTAACATGATGTACACTGGGTGTGTCTGAAGGTATGATACAGTAGTATAGTGCTCAAAGCTTCCTTGTTCTGTTCCTTTTTTGGCGGTATTCTTCATGTCAGCACCCCTTTATTCAAAAGATTGTTATTTACGTCTGCAGTGACATATTTGGAGGTATGAATCTGTTCTGGGACCCCTTTGCACTTCTAAGACACGAGAAGGAGTCATGGAGAGCAGCAGGAAGACCTCAGCACAGAACAGAGGAAGCATCAATAACAATAGACATGCAACTGATTAGGTTAGAAACACAAATGTCACTTGATAACAAACTGAAAGAGTGAACACATGTTACAGAAGGCCTGTCTGTTCAAACTTTCATCTCACACAAGCTCATACATCCACCCTCGTACACTCTCCAGAGTGTTAACACGCCATTTACAAGCAGTTAGATCATCATTGTGGCTCCACATAGAGCCAAAACATTCAGTGTCATTAGCAGACAGTGGTCACTAGGGATCCACTAAGACATTTTTTTTCACAATTCCCCAAATAGTGAGATCTCCTAGTTAGGCTTATAGCTGGAGTTGATCCCGGGTGTATGGTGGCTCACCAGTTCTTCTGCTTAGGTAGAGTTAAATGCAGAGAATGGGCTTTCCCTACGGTGATCAAAGATGGATATATTATCTAATTAACCATGTAATCAAATTCTTTTAATATAATTTCCACTAATGTTCAAACATAGGCATAAAAATTCAGACCCCAGAGTTAACAGTTAATGTCAGTTTAGAGTAGTTTGCATTGTTGAGTGACCTGAGGTAGAAAAGTCCCAACTGGCTGCCACTACATCTCAGCTAACAGAGGTTGAAAGGTCTTATAATGAAGCATTTTTTGTTTTCAATTTGAGAAAATCGCAGGAGAACCAAGGTTTGATTTTCTTCAAGGCAAACACAGAGGTAGATTGTCAGAGGGCAGTGGAAGGTAGAAAATTAGAGGTGGGTGTCATCAGCATCACAATGGAAACTGAGCTTAAATTTATAGAAAATAAAACAATAGAAAGTAAATATTTGATAAATAGGAGAGTCCTCAGCATGTACGACAGAAAATTAAGAAAAACATTTAATGACCTTTTTAAATCCAACTTCTTTGTCAAGATAACAAAGTTTAAGTTTGTGAATTAACTACTTGTTTTACTATTAGTATACAGGGTGGGCCATTTATATGGATACACCGTAATAAAATGGGAATGGTTGGTGATATTAAAGTCCTGTTTGTGGCACATTAGTATATGTGAGCGGGCAAACTCCTCAAGATGGGTGGTGACCATGGTGGCCATTTAGAAGTCGGCCATCTTGGATACAACTTTTGTTTTTTCAATAGGAAGAGGGCCATGTGACACATCAAATTTATTGGTAATGTCACAAGAAAAACAATGGTGTGCTTGGTTTCAACGTAACTTTATTCTTTCATGAGTTATTTACAAGTTTCTCTTTGTTCACAGCCATTGACATGTTGAAGAGGTTAACATGTGAGGAGCGGATCGAAATTGTGTTGATATCTGGTGAACGCAGTAACCGGGTCATTGCAGCAGATTTCAATGCAAGACACCCTGCGAGACCACCCATCTCCCATGCTACAGTTAGCAAACTGCTGGCTAAGTTTCGTGAAAACTGGTTCAGTGTTGGATTTGCCAAAATGTGGACGCAAGAAAACTGTCACTAATGAAGAAACATCAGTGGCTGTCCTAGCTTCATTCAGCAAGAGCTACAGCGTAGCACTTGCCGCAGTCACTTGGGAGAGCGACATTAGTCGTTCGACGGATATTAGCTACTCACAAATGGCACCCTTACAAACTCCAGCTACTTTAGCATCTCAACGAGGACGACCCAGATCAGCGCACAGAATTCGCAGAATGAGCAAAACAAAAATTGGAACAGGACCCTCAGTTCACACAGAAGATTCTGTTCAGTGATGAGGCAAACTTTTATGTGAACGGTGAAGTTAACAAACAAAACCACCGCTATTGGTCTGACACTAACCCACATTGGATGTATCCCTCCAAGACTGTTGGAACAACAAAAGTGATGGTTTGGTGTGGTATATGGGGTACAATGATAGGTGGGTCCATTCTTCATCAATGGAAACCTCAAGGCCACTGGATATTTGAAATTGCTACATGATGTGTTTCCCTCTTTATGCACTGAAGCTGGCACGTTCCCTGAGTTTTTCCAGCAAGATGGTGCACCACCACATTATGGGTGCCAGGTCCGAGCATTCCTAGATGAACAGTTTCCTGGAAAGTGGATTGGTCGTCGTGGGCCAGTTTGAATGGCCCCCAAGGTCTCCGATCTGACCCCCTTAGACTTTTATCTTTGGGGTCATCTGAAGGCAATTGTCTATGGTGTGAAGATACGAGATGGGCAGCACCTGAAACTACGGATACTGGACGCCTGTGCTGGCATTTCTCCTGCGGTGTTGCTATCAGTGTGGGAAGAGTGGGAGAAGAGGGTTGCACTGACAATCCAACACAATGGGCAGCACATTGAACACATTTTATAACTGGTCAGAAACTTGTAAGTAACTCATGAAAGAATAAAGTTACGTTGAAACCAAGCACACCATTGTTTTTCTTGTGACATTACCAATAAGTTTGATGTGTCACATGGCCCTCTTCCTATTGAAAAAACAAAAGTTGTATCCAAGATGGCCGACTTCTAAATGGCCACCATGGTCACCACCCATCTTGAGGAGTTTGCCCTCACATTTACTAATGTGCCACAAACAGGACTTTAATATCACCAACCATTCCCATTTTATTACAGTGTAATCCATACAGGGAGTGCAGAATTATTAGGCAAGTTGCATTTTTGAGGAATAATTTTATTATTGAACAACAACCATGTTCTCAATGAACCCAAAAAACTCATTAATATCAAAGCTGAATGTTTTTGGAAGTAGTTTTTAGTTTGTTTTTAGTTTTAGCTATTTTAGGGGGATATTGTGTGTGCAGGTGACTATTACTGTGCATAATTATTAGGCAACTTAACAAAAAACAAATATATACCCATTTCAATTATTTATTTTTACCAGTGAAACCAATATAACATCTCCACATTCACAAATATACATTTCTGACATTCAAAAACAAAACAAAAACAAATCAGCGACCAATATAGCCACCTTTCTTTGCAAGGACACTCAAAAGCCTGCCATCCATGGATTCTGTCAGTGTTTTGATCTGTTCACCATCAACATTGCGTGCAGCAGCAACCACAGCCTCCCAGACACTGTTCAGAGAGGTGTACTGTTTTCCCTCCTTGTAAATCTCACATTTGATGATGGACCATAGGTTCTCAATGGGTTCAGATCAGGTGAACAAGGTGGCCATGTCATTAGTTTTCTTCTTTTATACCCTTTCTTGCCAGCCACGCTGTGGAGTACTTGGACGCGTGTGATGGAGCATTGTCCTGCATGAAAATCATGTTTTTCTTGAAGGATGCAGACTTCTTCCTGTACCACTGCTTGAAGAAGGTGTCTTCCAGAAACTGGCAGTAGGACTGGGAGTTGAGCTTGACTCCATCCTCAACCCGAAAAGGCCCCACAAGCTCATCTTTGATGATACCTCTGCAAGATATCTCACTATTTTTGACTTTTCTGAGCCTGTCAAGTCCTTCTTTTGACCCATTTTACCAAAGGAAAGGAAGTTGCCTAATATTATGCACACCTGATATAGGGTGTTGATGTCATTAGACCACACCCCTTCTCATTACAGAGATGCACATCACCTAATATGCTCAATTGGTAGTAGGCTTTCGAGCCTATACAGCTTGGAGTAAGACAACATGCATGAAGAGGATGATGTGGACAAAATACTCATTTGCCTAATAATTCTGCACTCCCTGTATAAATGGCCCACCCTGTAGTTCTTAACTAGTTCCAAAACTGTCCTGTGGTTCTAGTGCACACATGTGCATGCTGTTGTAAAATACAATCTCTGTCTGCATCCCACAATGACCTAATACCAAACATCTTCAATCATTCTAAAAGCGATTCTTCAAAGGGGATTTGTGTCTCCCAGCTGGAATTGCACCAGCAACCAAATGAGCATGTGAACCACAACACATCTTTCATGAAATAAAAATATTTGGCTGGGAGCCCTAGCACAGTACAGAATGACTGAAAATCCCTGGTTTTACTCTCACCATTAGTAAACCATATAGAAATATATTGGTGCACACTCTATGGAGATCTGACTTGTTTTGCTTGCCACAAAACTGATATATTATCACTTAAAGTTTATATGGTGAGTTTATTAGCAAGGAGATGCCATTTTACAAATGCAGCAGACTGGAAGAAACATCTGTTTAGAAACACAATATCGACTTCATTAGTTCCACCAACAGAGATATATCCGCGTGTTTTATTGAAATTTTCTATGCTACATTCACAAGACTGGTGGTAATTGGTGCTTGGTTGGCAGGAGTTGGTCTACCATGGTTTTCTTTCTTGTTTTTTTTCTGAACCACAGTTGGGGATTGTGCTGATGAGCAAGGGAGACTGTTTAAAACAGCAATGATCGCGCAATCAACTCAAAACAGTTAACTGAAAGACTGAAGTGGTGCGTTTGACACCAGGAGGATCACCTTCCACATTACATGAAACCATTTCATCCTTTCTTTTTGTAAAAATATCACTTTTTAAACCAAAATTGAATTCAAATGGCTCTTAAATGAGCTCAGTTGTTAGAACGGTCACCGCAAGTGACAAGGATTAATTGCTGCTTTCCTTTCTGTGTGCTGAGCCGACCTATTCTATTCCCATGGCGTCAAATACTGCCATTTCGTCAATTCCACCGGTGTCTCAGAGATGGGCACAAAGTGTCCTCTGGTGTATGGCCAAGCCTCCCAAGACGTGCAACCAGCAGGCAGCGTTTATGTCCTGCTTGAAAGCTTTGTTTGATTTACATGTTTTATTTTCAGTCGCTTTTTGGTTGCATTTATTTACATCATGAAAAATAAAACACCAAGGGCTCCTGACCATGCGTCTGTATGTGACATGCGCTTGAGCCAACTGCATATGCACCAAGGTCCTTAAAAAGAAGAGGCAGGAGGTAAAGACAACCAGCAAACCCTGGATAGTGTGGGGGAGGCGCTGAGAATTTGAAGATGGAGCAAAAAGGAGCTGGTTGTTAATTAGCTAAACTCTGCACGACTCCTTAAGTCGGCAGAGGTCAGGCACAGAGCACCATCCAAGGAAAAAGCACTCCAGGGGTCCTCTGCCTTTCTCTTGGATTTTGTTTTTTTTGGTATTGCAGATGATCAAATGTTGGCTCACATCAGCACAAATTTCAAATACTGTCACTACCCCTTCCTTTGATGCGTTTGAAGCCAAAGGCCAAGATGAAATTATTTATTTTTCACAGTGAGAGAAAGAAGATCATACTGAAGAAATGAGTTTGAGTATATTTATAGATTATAGACAAAGAATAAATTAGATGGCGTGTGAGTACAGTTCCTCTGGCCGTGGTCACGCTGCTCTCACAGACTGAATAGAAAAGATGGCCTGATCAACACAGAGAGCACCTATTTGGTTGTGATGCTTCAACACTAACAATGCTACAAGTCCACACTGGTCAGTATGTGGCTGCCATACACAACAAATGGTACGTTACAGTAGCTTTAGATGGTGGGAACAAAGATATCTGTTTTGATTTTATTCTCAAAAAGATCAATAATATTTTTCTCAATGTGGCTCTAACACTGCTTCATATAGGATAATACGCTGACTGATTTATTTATTTTTAATTGAATGACCCAGGTGACACTTCCATCAGTGCTGTGCTGGTGTCAGTTTTACCTTGGTCTCTGTTTGCGAACAAGCCCACATTTTGACATAGCATCATGAAGTTTTCATAGTAGGAAAATCATGGCAGAATCTTGGGACTGCATCTCTAAACCATTAGTTATACGCTGTCCCATTGCCTCTGATGGCAGTGGTTCCACCTTTGGGCCCTTGGTACCTTTGACACCTTTGTGGTTTTTGTGTGCGGTGCTAGCATTGGCTATTCTGCACCTGCACCTTTCTTTTTTTTTGGTGGAACTGCAGGAAGCAGGTTATAGATTAGTCAGGTGGACCAACAACCTCAATAATAATAAAAAAAAGATTTGAACATTAGTTAAGTTGCTGCACAAAATTATTTACCGACCTAATGTCTGTTCTATGAGAGGACTAAATACAGAAGTTTAAATCTTTGTCAGTAGGGTAAAGCAGCAGGCACTGAGTGTCATACTACAGGTTAAGGAACCTTTTGTCTCATTTTAATCACACCTGACGGTCACACATATTGTTTTTAGGAAATGAACAGTCAGCCAGGATGGATTTCTACTCTTTTTTTGAACTGTACTGGTCCTTTTTTTTATTATAGACTTCACGCAAAACATGCCCATCTGCTCTAAACAGCTGGTTATGCAAATGGTGCGAATACTACTCAATGTGAATTTTAAATTGTTGGTTATAACAGCATATTAATAAAAAGGAAAGTGTTCTCATAATTCCCACGACACCACTATAAAAGTTCAGCACGTTTGTTGGCGTGTAACGGCCGGTGAGTGATCATTTTGAGGTCGGGTTTGACTGCTTTTACATGGAGTCGTTACCTTTTGTTTTCCTCATTAATACCGCAGGTGCAATTTGCTATAGTAGGTGTTCTCCTAATGTTTCAAATCATAAATGCTCTCATAGGAAAAAAACACAAAGAAAAACAGAAAAAAAAATTAATGTATGAAGTTTTATTGCATTTAAAATACTTGAAAAATGATCAGGTATGTGTTAACCATCTTCTCAAATAGTCCTTTTACGTTACAAATGAGCTGACAGCGGAGTTTCAGCACAGCCACACATCAGAGATTATCTGCGAGTTAATCATGTGTAGGATCTTGCTGTGATGTTACAGGCTTTGTCAGCACAAAAGCTTGTGATGAAGGGAGTACAGATTCGAGGACATCTCTGCCTCCGTTTGATGTGCGTAACTTAAAGAACTGTTAAAGGATTTAAAACCTTTTTTGTTTCGTCTTTTTCTTCCTTTATCAGCCACCTGCAGAACTGGCTCTTGATCATGCCTTGGTCATCATTTTTTCAAGGTTGAGGCAGACTGTTAATGACTGTGCGCACCACATCGTTTTAAGGAATGTAAAGCAAGCAAGGGACGCATCGTGGGCAGTGATGCTGTTTATGACTTCTGGTCAGACAAAGAGCTCGTGCTTTAAAAATGAGCATGTTGAACATTTAACGTGTCTCTTTTAGTTCTGTGAGTCAGAACGGGATTAAACCACTAGGTGGGACTGTTTACTTTGATAAAATGCCCGACTACTGCTTTGACATGACTGCTGGTGTATTTCAAAAACCGTCCATTTCCACAATCCAGTGCAGACAGTGAGTGTTTTCTGTGTAAGCATAATCCCATATGCATGAGTAAATTTGTTAGTGCAAATGTGTTACTGTGTCTCTCTTTTATAAGTCATCTACAAGCTGTAATAATCATTTAACTAAAGCAGCAGTTCCTTACAGTTGGGGTGAAATCACCACAGGAAAAAGTGTTTAATGCTTTTAGAAGCAAACTTATGACTTTATCAACCTGATGAATTAAGTTTTATGGCTTTTGCTGGTTTGCAGCATTAACCTCGGGGGTAAAAGCTAAAAGTTTGGGGTGCGTTATAATGCAGGGAACATTCCTCGTTAGATTTACTTTCATATTGCTCAGTTTGTTTCATCTAAGGGTTCCCTGTAATTGTAGCTAATTTAGGTCTTTGTGTACACACTGATTTGGCAAACACTAATCTGTTTCAATTTGATTTTATGAATAAAACCACAGGTTTCGTAACTTGAGCGTGTTGGAATACTTAACATCTAACATTTCTAAATATACTGTAATAAGCATGTGGCCAGATTCAGCCTTGTTTGAGTTGCTGTCAGTCTGCACACACATGGAAAACTTTTTATCACAGCATTTTTGATTGAGCTCATAATTAGGGTTTTACATCTTTATGTATTAAGCTTGCCTTTTTTTCTATCTGCACTGCTGCTTACATGTAATTTTTCATATGCATTGTGCGATCATGTTTATCTTGAGCGGCAGTTGGGCCTAAAATCAAGCTCATCCTTCCTCAGTCTGGATTTATTCATCTCTAAGATTGTCTCTCAACCTTTGAAGCTACACTGTGCTGTAGGACAGAGAAAAGGCTGGCGAAGGAGGGAGGACGTGAGGGGAATGTGAGGGCGGCTGAACTTGGAGACGAAGTGCTCTGCTGGTTTTCAGAATGTGCAGCTTCAGTTCGGAACAGAGGTGAAGTCAGGACTTTGAAATGTGTGAGGCTGAGGTAATTTGGTCGGAGCTGGTGTCGCGTTGGCCTGAAGTGAAACCTTTAGTTTTGGCGTGTACCTCTCTGCAGCCTGTTCGCTTCCCTCTAACTTTCTCAATGGAGGGGATGCCAACTGAACACCTGCACATGGCATGAGAAACGTGTCTGATCTTCATGACGTATGCAGGGCCCCGGCAAGACCAGGAAACGACTCCCTCCTTTTTGGTCGGAAGAGTGATGTCATCGCAGGGAGAGCGTGAGGTTGGCTGCGGCTTTACTGAGCTTGGCATTTTATTACCAAGAGTACCAGACGTGTGACCACATGCACCAGTCCATGCGAGGACACAGACCTGGGAAGCTGAGAGCTTGATATCATGGCATTTGTGAACCGATATAAAGCCCTTTCAGAGGGAAAAGGAGAGTGAAGCAAAACCATAAAACAGAGAAACGCAGACAGATACCCAGAGGGGAAGAGGGACAGCATGAGTGTGAATGCTGATGGGGATAGCAACGCGTGGAGCAACAGAGCTGCAGAATCCTGAATCCAGCAGATGGAGACTCCGTGTCCTTGTTTTGTGGTGATCTGTGGAAGCAACATGCAGCTCGCGCCTCTGCCTCGCACTGCTGCAGTGGAGGAGTAAATGCGGAGCCCAGCACTGCTCCAGGTGATCCACAGCAGCCCAGCCCGGCAGACTGCTCCCTCCTCAGCCTTCCCTCTCCTCCTCCTTTTCCTCCTTCTCCTTTTCCACCTCCTCATCCTCTTCCTCCTCCACCACCTCCTCTTTTTCCTCCTCCTCCTCCTCTTCTTCCTCCTATGTCACTGCTCCATTCCTCTGAGGGCTTTGGAAAGAGATAAGAAAGGATCAGAAAAGCAGAGGAGAAATCCTGCTGTCCCCCCCTCCGTTCTCAGATGTGACACACCTCTGCCCGACTGTCCGCCGCTTCCCTGTCATCGTGTGAAGACGCGCCGCATATGTGCTCAAATGTCTCCGGAACATAGACTCACTACTAGGTAAGAAGACTGAGACTCATCCAGAGAAATGTTTCTTGCCCAATGTTTTCCTTTTGGTTTTTTTTGTTTTGCTTTTTCTCGAGACGTTTTCTGTGGAACTGTTCCAGCCCCGAGTGAGAGTGTGAATTTAACAGGTAGATGAGAAGTTATCACATCAGATCGGACAGAAAAGAAATCAAACGAGGCTCTCAAAGACAAATACATTTGTCTTCAGGTTTTAGGAAAAGCACCTCTTCCCCTCAGCAGTCACAGGGATCCATGCAGGTGTGTGTGCATTCATATATGTGTGTGTGTGTGTGTGTGTGTGACAGAATCCAACAGGGTGGCAGGGATTGCTCTTCAACCAGAGCCTTCTCGATGGGTAACAGGGGGATTATCATCTTTACAGTGTGGCCAAAAAGCTTTCTATCGATCTCCTTATGGCCACAAATGTCAGTAGAATCTGTGGCTTCAGCATAACTGACAGACTGTCTTTTTCAGTGGTACCAATAGTTGATCATTATGTAATCATTTTTATGGATACAGTTTGGCGATAGAGAGGGAAAAAAATCTCGTCATTTTCTGCATGTCTTAATCCCCCGTTTTTCATGGATGGGGATGAATTTCAGATGAAGAAAGCACTGAAAGGGGAATTAGGGTACTGACAGGAGGGTGGAAGAGGACAGGAGGGGGGTGGAGGAGAATTTACTCCATCACTCTTTGATTTGGAAAAACTGCTGGCCAACAGCTGAATGGTGCAAGTCTTCAGTCTCTCAGTAACATGCTAGGTCTTACTCTGCAAAGAAGTGACCAAACAAGGCTTCATCGCATTCACCTTTCAAACACAGTGTCTTTGTAATATCATAATAAGAGATGGAGACCAGGTGATTCTGCAGCAATGTGTCCAAAACCTGCATTCTGCTGTGAGACAGAGCATCAGGACTCTGTGTGTGCGTGTCTGTGTGTTTGCGAGCTAAAACCTCTCACAGTGTCCTGCAGAAAACCTGTTTTGGATAAAAATACATGTGCATTTATTGCTAATTTATTTTTGGATGCAGAATCAAATCTTTCATCGCTGCATTTGGCACCATGAAACATCCTGTGCGGACATCTGTAGTCACACACATGTGCACAATCTGTACATATTATGTGCTCTCTCGCAATAAGCTCTCATTTCTCACACACTGTACACAGAGATAAACCTGTCGGCGCACTCCGACAGCTGTGCAGGATGAATCAGGTTGCTTTCTGGTGTAGCGAGGTGTCTGGCTGGCCGTTTGTCATGCGTGGCATTGGAGGATCCCAAAGGAGCAGAGTCTGAGCTTCTCTCAGCTCCCAAGCGGCTTTTCCCCCTCCTTTTGATTCTCCAGGAGATACACTAGCATCCTGAAATGCTTCATTTAGCCATAATAAGAGTGTCAAGCTCCACCAGCAGCCCCCAGAGGCTATAATGTAAATTACACATGTGAATATGAAAGTCTTGGACAGTCTCTGCCAGTTACTTCTTGATGGTAGAAGGAGTACTTTGACATTTTGGTTAATGGTTTTTTGGCTCTTGGTTATGAGTAAGTAGAAGATTGATCACTATAATGTCTTAACAGCAAATGTACAGATGAAGCTCACAGTCTATTGGCTTAGCTGAGCATAAGGACTGGAACCAACACATAAAAACTGACTGTTCCCTGGGCTGGACATGTAATAGTTATACCGGCCTCCTGCCAATTTGTCTCAGCCTTTCCCAACATCAGAAAATTTTCAGTTCCGTACATTAGCGGGCTTCACAGATGCTGTTAGGTTTACTTTGTTACTGCTGGACAGAGCCACACTAGAAGTTTTCCCATTTACTGCCTTTGCACTAAGCTAAAGTAACTAACTTCTCACTGTGGCGTTGGCATTTTAGATTGACCCTAGTGACATGAAAGTGAAAAAGTACCACAAAGTATAAAACTCAGGGTTTAGCACTCTGAGAGCATGGATGTGCTCACGAAATTTCTAATCCTGCTTGATAATGATACTGTTATGCAAGACTGAATTACAGATTCAGGTCAGGCGGTCAAAACATTAAAATTAATCCTATGTAGACCTCTTTTACAACTTTAGTCAGATTTCAAGGAAATTAAACTATTAAATGTGGAGATTCTTGAGTTTCATGTAGAATTTTGACTTTTGACCCAACAGCGTTGTTAAATCAGTTCTCATGTGATTACAAAAATGATTCGGAGTCTTTTTTGAAGACCAAAAATTTCCACGAATTTTGACATCGGGGGTTTTTGAGTTAGGAAACAAACACCTGGATGGGAAGACTGATTTTTCAATCATTTCAACCATAATCGGTTTAACAGTGCTCTTGACTGCTGACACCGGATGGTAATTCATATTTGGAGTGTTGAAACATCCTCTGAAGTCTCGTTTTTTTTTTTTGTATTGCAAAGGCTTTTTGTAGCCTGGAAAGATTTTTTTTTTTCTAAATTCTTGATTTAGGAGTTTTCTCCTACTCTTCTCTGCCGAGCACTTTCAGTTCTGAGCTATTTTAGGCTGTCTTGCAGGCACAATATGTTTAAGATTTACCCACACAGTTTTAATGGTGTTCAGATCAGGGGAACTGTGAGGGCTTTTCCAAAAGCTTCAGTTTGCTCTGCTCCATGATGGATTTTAGACGGACATTTTCACGTCTCTTTCTCTTTCAGCCACGGTTTCTTGGCCGACTGCACGACATTTGGATCCAGAATTTGTCAATATTTATTCTTCTTCTATACATGTAATGTTTCCAGTTCACCTGGTTTCCACACGTGTTACAGCTGACATGATATTCTTTTACTTCAAAGAATTCTGAATTCAAAATTAGTTTTGACTTGTTTTAAATGGGACCATCCAGAGCTTGCTTTGTGCAGAAGAAGACAATGGGGAGCAAAGGTTTCATGTAGGCCAGGGATGTCGAGTTCTATTTCAGTAAAGGTCAAATTTGGGAAAGGGGGATTTCCCAATGTCAGATGATGTCAGATGTGGTGAGTTTAAGGGCCAGATATACAGCCAAGTGAAAAGGGAATTTTTTTCTTAGCACTCTGTGTAGTTCTGTGAAAAACTAACTACATTCCGTAGCTTGTAGAATCACTTTTAGGAGCAATAATGTAAAGTAATTGTTTTCTCTACGATTTTATCAGTCTCTCACATCGAATTTAGGCCCACTCTTCTATACAGCATTACCTCAGTTCATTGAGGTTTGGGGGCATTTGTCTGGACTTTGTCTGCACCATTGCAGCACCTTCATTCTTTACTTTTTCAACCATTCTGCTGGAGATCTGCTGCTGTGCTTGGGATTGCTGTCCCGTTGCATGACCCAGTTCCAAACAAGTTTTAGCTGGCAGACGGACAGGGGTCACGTTTTGCTCTAGAATACTTCGGTACAGAGAGGAATTCATGGTTGACTCAAAAACAAGTTGCTCAGGTCCAGCAGCTGCAAAACAAGCCGAAATGATCACCTCCTCAGCACCTTTTCTCTTGACAGTTGCAATGAGGTATTTGTGCTGATGTGCTGGACTTGATTTTCTCCAAACTAAGCATTGTGCACTATTGCCAGACAGCTCATGTTTGGTCTTGTCTGTCCAAAGGACATTGTTCCAGAAGTCTTGGAATTTTATATAACTTTGCAAACTTAAATCTAACTGTCATGTTCTTTTTAGAAAGAGCATGTTAGCATTCTTACATTCATTTTGGTCCACATAAATAATTCAACAAGTCACCTAGCCATCATAAGGCCTAGACAAAAAAGGAACTACAGTCATAGTTTTACTGGTAGGCTGAATGTCGACTATTGGCAGTATGAGGAAATTTAAAATGCATGATAAAGCATAAATACATAAAGGCAAAGTGATAAATCTTTCATCTTGTTCTTGCATTAATTTTTGAAAGTGTCACTGAATGTGTTTTACAGTCCTGAACATGACAAGTCAGTGTTTGTGTGAGGCAAAAAGTAAAAAAGCTTTGATCGTGTAATTTAGTACACAGTCTAGCCTTCTGGTGTAAAATCTGATCAACAAAATCTATGAACAAAAAAAAGCTGTTATTTGTTTTTGGGGGTTTTTGGAACCTGTCCTCTGATTTGCCAACGTGACTTTTCATCTTCATCACTTTAAGGGTTGGCTCATACGTCTTTTTTTTTTTTTTATAATGTAGCTGCATGCTGCTTATCAGTTCAGCGATTTTCAGTCTCTGTCTCTGCTGCTGTGTGGCTTCAAAATGATGATGCAAAGTATGTGAAATTGCTTCACGGTAAATGGATGCATTGGCCTTTCTTGCCTCTTCTTATACTCAATGAAGAAGTAGTAAGTTTAACACCTCTAGTTGATACTGCCTTCAGGATCAACATACTTCTTTTTCTGCCAAGTTTAGGTTCAGATACACATAACTGTTTAGTTTGGTGTATGCACAGGTTGTGTGGCTCTATACGAATTTGTCGAGGACTGAATTTAGCTCTGACCCTTGAGTTAGACACATAATGGTAGTTTGGACAGTGCAAATGACATGTTTTTATTGCCTTTCTCTGTTTTATATCAATCATTCCTTAGTAAATTCAAAAGAAGAGCCCATGGTTGCTGAGTCAGATGATTTATCAGCTCTCAGTCATCATCAGGTGACAATTATTCTGCTTCCAATTAAAAATCAATTAAGACTTAATGAGCTAATAAGTCGTGAGACTCCACTTTTTCTTCAACTTTTGCAGCTATCACAATAAAGTTTTATTTTTCTGTTTGTGTAACAAAGTTTAACAAACAAAAACTGCACGTCAAAAATTCATTTTTAAAGTGTGTTTGGGTGCTGCGATTGCTCTTCAGTAAATTTCCCAAGTTGTGCCAAAAATATTGCGCACAACTGAATGGCTAATTTGTTTATCTACCCTCTTAGCTAGACGCACAGATCATGTTTTGTTTTTGGATTAAGCCGCAGTACATCTGGCAGTTGATGGTATCTTTTCTCTCGGTTTTGCTGCGGAGGTTTGGAGGTCAGAATGGAAAGATTAACCACCCATTAACTGACAAGCTGATTCATTGCTGGGTGCAGAGCAGGACGGCAACAAAAACACCGGCAAATTCTGTTAAATTTAAAGTGACAAGCTGCACATTCATTTTAAATTGATCTTTTATGTCTTCTTATTGGTGCTGCTGAACAGTCATTTCTGTGGCGCATCTGCATCGGCTGCATGATCGAGACATGACACGAGAGTCAAACTGGGATAGCTTAGATGACGCCACTTGAATTATTTTAACCTGCACAGCTTGATGTTTCTCTTGGTGACACAATTTACTTTGTTCATGGTGGTAAATCGAGTGTGTATTTAGACCCCATAGAGGCAATGTGAGTGGGTGAAGCACCACAGCCAAACAAATAAGCATATAAAAAACACTGACAAGCCCTGCCACAACCTATCCAGGTCCAGTTACAGATTGCCCTATGACAGCTGGGATAGGCTCCAGCCCCCCCGCTTCACTGAATTGGATAAGTGGGAGAAAATGGCAACAACAATATCATAGTTCCCTGAGTGGTTATCCCATTGTCCCCATTTCGAAACGCCTTTAAACTTGCACTGCAGTTTGCTTCGTAAGCATTTCCAGGCACTGACTTTAAGCAACGAGAGTAATTGCTGTTCTCAAGCCATGTGTTGTTAAACCTGCATCTGCCCATTTCTCTATATTAATGAGAGTGCTAGCTAGCAAGTCCCATTTTCTTCATCATCATCTTCAGGCTCTCCACCAGTGTACTGCAAACATGGCAGCTTGCCAGGGCTGAGCCTTGAGATTTCTTTTAATATTTTTAAGATGTTAACTGTTAAGTTAGTTAATGCATCCTAGCTGCTCTTTACCTCTTATAAAAACACAAACAATTGACAGCATTAATAATCGAAGCAAAAACAGCACCACTGTGCTGGAAAGTATTTAATATCCATCCACACAATAAATACCGTACATGTAACCTTCCTCCCACCCGCTAATATTTGGATACCAAATTAGCTTGATTACTTGGAGAATAAAGAGTATCTTCAGCACGTTTGTAACCATAGCTGTCCAAAACTACAAGTTCCCCTTGACTTTTGCTTAGTTTTAGCAACGGAAATCGTTCTTTTCTTCTTTTACTTTCTGTAGCAGTAAGAAGTGATTGTGCTGTTGACAACCACCTCAGGGAATAACACTTCCCCAGATTCACCAATTAACTTACTTCTTGAGGAAACAGATGAAATGCAAAGAGGAAATAACTGTAAACCCAGGGTTTAAAATGATTGAATGCATGTGATTATCCACCCATATGAACATGCATTGCACATTTGTTAATAATAATACTCAATATGTGTGATTTAAAATGATATTGCCATGCAACATATATTTAAATTCATTGTGTTTAACTCATTAATCAATATGTGTTCTGTAATGTGACAGCATATTCAGAATGTTTATTATCAGAAAATAATAGACGATAGCAGAACTGTTTTAAGTGAGTAGAGTTCAGCAGCACACAATGGGAAGGCTAGAAGGAGTTGCAGATGGAGGAAGCAGTAAAAATGTATGGTCATATGTAGTTTCATCCAACTTCGAGCCCCAAACTCAAACAAAGAAAAGTAAAATGTCTTTGAGAAGGTGAAGCTGTCTTTTTTTAGCAGTCTTGCTCCAAAATTGACTTTTTCTCACCATCTTTTGTTTTATCTGTTGAACTCATGTCTGTCTTTACTCTTTTGCTGCTGTGGTGACCAACGACTGCCCTCGGGCATGATTAAAGTTTAATGTCAACTCTTTTTATCTTAACAGTTTCTGGGTACCGTGATGTGCAGTGCTGCAGTTAAACGAGGAGAGCCCAGGATGGAAATAACTAGAATCCAAGATCCCAGTTTTAATCCCTTCAAGTGGTGCCTGGTACAATACCATGTTAGGTAGCAAGTGAAGCTGCGTGGGCGTGTGAGTGAGTGGAAGAGTGAATATAGAGAGCGTTCAGAGGAGTGAGCTCGATATTAGCGGCAGAGATTGATACCATTGTTCTGAGAACGTGGAAATATGTAATTTCTTGGCCAGTTTTGACACAAAAATCAGGCATTTTCACGTCATAATAGGTCCCAATGCTTAGTATGCTGTCGTTTCATAAGCCCTGTGGCAAAAGATTGAATTTCCCTTTGCAGTTTTTGCCTAAATCTTGGTTTGCTCTTATTGAAGGCCTTCTCTGACCTAAAGTGAGAGCCAGTTTGACCCACTCTCAAGTTTTTTTTTTTCTGTGTATTTTGGAGGCAGTAAATCATTAGAAATTCATTGTGTTTATGCGAATCGAGTCTCTCGTTTCTCGGTATTTTTAATGAGTGAGTCATCAATGCTTTTTGGATCTGGCTAAAAAATAATTTCCTTCCCTTTTCCATTTCAGCTGTCAGTGGCTGCACCAAATGCAGAAAGTAAAACGGTAAATATGAGCTGGTTGGAGGAGAAAATAAAATCAATTGGAAGCAATAATGACGGTAAACTAGAGTGAAAATCACACATTATGTATTGATCAGCTTGAGGAGAAAATCTTTTGTTGAAGTCGAGTAAGAAATCCTCACATTTAGCAGGAGGAAACCCCTTCATTCAGGTGTGTGTTTTATTTAAAAGATGTTGCAATTAACAATTGAGTCATCCACCTGGTGTGTGTTGTGTGGTTTGGCTTCCATAATGAGGACTGGATTCATCTTCAGTCTCTGACAGTACGCCGAGCGGGATATGCTGCTCTCCAGCCTGTTTCCATGGAGATATTCGGGAGCTGTAGCTTCCCCCTCTTTTGCTGTACATTCCTCCAAACGGTGCTGCTTTATAAGAGGGATCTGGGCCAGTGTGTGTGTGTGTGGGATTTAACAGTGTGTTAACAGGCACACAGACACGTATGGTGCCATTGATGGATATACTTACGCTATTGTGGTAGTATTGAGTGTGTGTGTTTGTGTGTGTGTTGGTACCTCCAACAGTGTCATTGTACAGTGTGTCTGCAGGAGTTGTACTCTCTCTCCTGGTGTGTCATGCTAGTAGTAGCTGCTGTAGCGAATGTTCAAGTGTGTGTGTGTATGTCATAGTGAGTTATGGAGGCTGAATTATTCGACTTGCGTATGTGTGTGCGTATGTGTGTGTGTGTGTGTGTGTGTGTGTGTGAGAGAGAGAGAGAGAGAGTGACACTGTAGTGACTCAGACTGGTAGAAAGGGTGAGAGAGAAGAGTTGGATCAGTGGAGCGAGAGGGCAGAAGAGGTTAGCGAGAGAGAGAGAGAGACGGAGAAACAGAAGGTGAAAAGCTTTGCTGATCTAATGAATGCAGAAAATAATATATAGCCTCATTGACATAATCGTGCTGCAGTGTCTCGTTACTGTATGTGTAGGGCTGTAGGGCTGTTAAAGCCAGAAAAAACAAGGTGACAAAGGTGACAAGCGATTCCTGGCCAGACAAAGAGGCCACCACAGGGACAGAGCGTGTCGAAAATAGCTGCGAAAAGGATCTTTGTGTTTTGGCAGAATGATGCAGTGCAGACCTGAACAGAGAGTCCCTGCCAGGGCAATCCCTGTAACAACAGGATTTTTAATCCCGAAGCTCTGCCCTGTCAATGCTCTGCATGTGTCTCTTGGAGTAGTACGATCCACTCACTGATTCTTCGACCGTATCTGATAGTTTTTGCACGTTACCAATTAGTTTTGTGAGAAGAGCACTTACATAATCTGGCTTGGTTCTGTGTTAACTTGATTTTTTTTTTTTTATTAACAAGCTTGATCAGTTTCCTTGTGAAGCACTTGGTTGCAGCAGAACAATTAATTTCTTGTTTAACTGTTAGGTCTACACAGAGGGGGAAATAATTATTTGACCCCCTGCTGAATTTGTAAGTTTGCTCACTTATTGATATTCTGTCTCTCCATATTAAATTTTAACCCTAACAGTAAGATCACATCATTATTTGCCCCATCCCATAAGGTGCAATCAAAAAGGTTAGAAACAGACCAGGGACACACATTATTTGTATGGGACCTGTTGCGTGTTTCTTTTTTTTCTTGTCAAACAAACACATCATGGTCACTTTATTAGTTACTTACTAATACCAGGTTGGACCCCTTACATCGTAATTCTTCGTGACGTGGATTTAACAAGGTGCTGTAAATGTTCCTCTTAGATTCTGGTTCACATTGAAATGCTGGAATCTCACAGTTCCCACAGATTTGTTTGCTGCACATCCAAGAAGTGAGTCTCCTGATCAACCACATGCCAAAGGTGCTCTACTGGATTGAGATCCGATGACTGGGCAAGCCATTTAAGTACAGTGAACTCACCACTATGTTCAAGAAAGCAGCTTGAGATGATAAGCACTGTGACATGGTGCATTATCTTGGTGACAATGTGGTCATAAAGTGCTGGACAATACTCAGGTAGGTTGGTACTAAAGGGCCCAAGGTTTGAATCATTGATGTAAGGCAGCATGGAACTGTTCTCATCCTACTATCCAAATGTTGCATTGAGACTCATCAGACCAGGCAACATTTTTCTTCTTTTTATCAGTTTTTTTTTTCTTTGATCTTCTGTTGTCCAGTTTTGGTGAGCCTGTGCAAATTGCAGCCTGCTTCCTCTTCTTAGCTGGCAGGATTAGTACTCGGTGTGGTCTTATGGTGCTGTAGCCCATCTGCTTCAAAATTTGATGTAATCTCCCAATCAGAGATGCTCTTCTGCATACTTTGGTTATAATAAGGGATTATTGGAGTTATTGCTCCATTCTTATCACCTTGAGACACTTGGAAATTCTCTGATTTCTGGTATTAGCGAGGCTCAGATAACTGCCACTCAGTAGATAGTTTCCCTTTTCTGGACCATTCTCCGTAAATCCTATAGATGGTTGTGTATAAAAAAAAATGGATACATGAAGCAAATGTCCTCAATTAAATTTTTTTCTCTTATCAAAACGAAGCAGAATCAAATTGATTGACCTGTGTAATTTTAAACAATCTGCTTTCATGCATGAAACGGATCTGTGTGTTCCCCCTTGTATACACTCGCAGTCCCTGTGCATAGCATAATAGGATATGATGTGTGCAGGGATTGCCTGTAGAGTAGCCGGGTGGTAGCAGTGATCTTAGTCTATTACACTCAGGGGAACTCTTATAGGATCAGTTCGAGTCGGGCAAGAGAAAAGCTCTATGCGTGCGCGGACACTGCTGCTCACTGTGGCTCGATCCTTGCCAGTGCT
>NC_140540.1:548125-576075 GCF_057382185.1 Mchenga conophoros
GAAATGATACTTTGAAATGAACCTGAGGAAGGCATCAGTCAAATTGTTCGCCTCTTTTGCACTACAAAGGAATAACAACAGTGAAAGTGTTGTGATGTAATTTGAAGTCACTGAAGAAGAAAAAAATAAAATAAAATAAAAATAGGCCCCAGGTTTCAGGAAATTAAATGACTGAAAGAAACGCATGACATTTATTTTTATACTTGTCGCAGATTAATACTCTAAATTATTCTGATTACATTTAGAGGTGAACATTTATTTAACACGCTGCGATGACAGGAAGTGGATGCGGTGAGTGAGATCTCTTGCTGTGTCTAAAGTCTGCGCTATCCTTTTCCCTCTGGACCCTCCACAGTGCAACGCACACCCAGCGTTTGCTTCACCTTCCATCGAAAAACCACCCCAGGGAGGGCTGCATGAGGATGTCTGGCTATTTTACACAAAAGCCTGACTACAAATATAAGGGACACCACCAGTTTAGAAGCCATTCAACCTTATAAAGAGGCAAATGTGTGGAGTTGTGTGTGTGGTTTATCAGGCAGACTGCATTTAACAGCATATATCACACAGTAATGGTTCATTCACATCTTGTTTAAGATACGAAACATATTAAGAGCTTCTGTATATTAATGGTACAGTACTGTATCTTTTTCTTGTGTGATCATGTAAATTCAAGTTCAAATCCTTGATTGTTTTTTCACGTGTGATCTAGTTACCAGGTTTTGTGTAGCAGAAAGCTGTGCTGAGGTTTAGACAGCAATGAGTGAGACTACCATAGAAATTCGCCAGTCTTCACCTTGGGTGGTTGATACAATTTTGAGCAGGTCAGGAATACTGTAACCTTGTGAGGCAAGAAGTGAATACCAAGCTGCAAACAGAGTTTTAACAATAACAGGAATCTGAATTCAGAGTACACAGAGGAGGACACCCACAGGTAATTTTAGGGTAATAAACTGTTTATGTTCTAATACTGTTCCTCTTTATATTACTGTAGTAGCACTAATATGATCGGAAAATCTCATCCACACTACCGACAATATGATGTCATAAAGCTTAAAGCACAGTATTCTTAATTACTGTAAATCCAGCTGCCAACTGGGTCATTCCAACACAAATCTTCACATTTTTTAGAACATTTTCTGCTCACTCGTTCTTTTTTTCCCACTTTTTTTTGTTAGATATTCATGTTCAAGGGTTGTCTCAGATTTTCAAAGTGTGAAAAAAGCAGGTAATATTAAAAAAATGTATTTTATATAAAAAGCTACAAACTTTGGACATAAAATTTTTAGCCAAATTGGAGATAGGCGAGCAGAGAGCCCACAGTGATTTGAGACTGAATGACCTTTAACGGTGAAATTACAGTGTAGCGTTCATTGAAATGAATCTAATAAAGTATTGTGCCACATCTCTTAATCTCTGAATTCAGGTGTTTTCAGCTCCATTCCCATAGCTGTATGAAATCGAGCACCTGCCCATGCAGTTGATTAAAAGTTGGTTCCAAGGTCTCAGTAACATTGAGCAGCAGTTTCTTAACTGCTAACCTAACTGGGGGTCATATAAGTGCTGGATCGTGCTTGATAAGAGTTCAGCAGCTACAACAAAGCTAGGCTAGACTATTAAGCCCCAAATCCACAGCTAGGATCAACTTTAGAATCACCATTTAACCCGTCACTGGACTGTAGGCAGAAAGATCTTGGAGGCTCCGAGAGAACATGCAAACCCCACAAAGAAAGGCCAGAGCCTCGTCCAAAATCTTCTATCACTTGGGAATTTATTTTTAGAACAATGTAGGAGTGAGTACCTGGTCACAATATAAAAACTTCTATGCTTTGTGAGGCTGCGACAAATCAGTCACAAGCGTTTTACTGATATAAGCCACTGGTGCTGGCCGATAAGGCCAAAGCTGGCACTTGTTTATCTTTTTCAGTTCATCCTCGACCTTTAAAGATCTTTGATTTTCTTCAAAATCCCCATCATGCAAAAGGGGACGTCAAAACTTGTGCATCCACATTTGACCATGAAGTCAATCAGGTAAACAATGCTCTGACAGTCCACAGATAACTAAATCAAGATAACGTGTAATTATGCAGCATTAATATAAATATCAGTATCACTGCTTAATAGCCAGAACCGGGCTCAAATCGTCATCTGTCTTAATGTGGGGAGAGCTTAAGTTTGCTGGATGATGGTCGTGCATGTCTGCATACCAACAGTGACATAGATCTCTCTCTCGGTCTCACTCCGACCTCTTTCTGTGGTCTCTCTATCCTCTCAGAACCGCTTCACCCCCCAGCACACACACCCAGCACTCTGCAGCCTAATTTACACGACACAGTCCGCAACAACCAGCAGCACGCATTTTTACGCGCGTACTTTACCCTACACACACACACACACACACACACACACACACACACACACCACACCTCTCTCACTATCTTCCTCACAAATTTCCGTGCGCATCCCAACAGATGCACAGAGGACGAAAACGCGCAAATTGATTTCAAAGTGTCCCCGAGAGATCACCTGAGGTCTCTTTAATCCCAGGTGGGAAAAACTGCATCCTCCGTGTCACCCTCCGAAATATTAATTACTCCAACAACAGCCAAGCAACACCTCAAGCACAGCAAACTGAGAACACCGCTGCAATGACAAATAACAGAGGCTTTACCAGTAGGAGCGTTAAAAGCGCACGCAACAACATTTCAGTTTTCTTTTATGCATCTTTCACCACTAATAATACCGCCACTCGTATTCGCTCTGCTCCAGCCTCTCCCCCTTCTCCCCGTCCCTTACCTCTGCAGCCGGCTTATCTCTCTCTCGGAGCTCAGGAGCCAAGAAGCAGCTTCACCGACCGACCCATCAAACCGCCGCACAGTGGAGAGAGAGAGAGAGAGAGCGCGCGCGAGAGAGGAAGAGAGAGACCGTGTTTGGAATATGGGAATCATTATACTGCAACAGTTCAGATAGTAGGTGTACTCGTTTAATATCGCACCTATGGTATTCCAGGGCAATCCCAAACTTGCACGAATTTGGGATTTTAGGAGTTTACGCAGAGTGTGCATCTCTCTATTGTGTGTGATTGTCAATCCCCCCTCCGATGAAGGTTCACCAACAAATTAGGTGGTTGTTTTTTTTTTTTCAGGATCAGGGGAATGTTGTGGTTATGGTCATGGTTAGGTTGGGTTTGTAGGATAGAGGAAAAGCCAGCTTTACATCTGTGTAGGCACCACTTATCCTGAAGATTAACAAATACTGTTAACTCAATATTTGATATGTTCACGTACTGGCTCTGTTATCTGCACTGTTATCAAATAAATATTGGCTGTAAACAATTTTTAGATTATTGTATTGTATACTGTTTGTATTCATAATTTACACGGTGTCACATAAAGTGTCCAGTCAAGCTAGTCATATTCATATGTTCCATTATCATAAGTTGTGAATTTTCCCTGCAGGGTCTTATGGTTTTACACAATAATACTTGACCCTCTGTCTGCAGACACAGGTCCCTGTGCTGCTGTTTCCCCTCTTTGCCTCCATTGATGTCATAATGCCCACACAGGATATGAGAAGATTTGACTGCAAAACCAGGAAAATGTATGTGAGAAAACAACATACATGCAGACAAAGAAGGTACGTTTTCCAAACAACTGTACTCACACTGTTCATAATTATCCTGATAATACAGCCTGAAATGACTATAAAATGAATATGGACACAACTTTATGGAAAAAATGCATGATAGAATAGAAGTTTCAAAATAAAATGAAAACAAATTAGAATTGGATAAATGGAAGAAAATGGATGCTAGAGGTTGTACCTGGAAATGGAAGGCAGCTAGTTGAACATTTACAGAAAGTTTAAAGATCCACCAGGACCTCCATGAATCATGTTTGTGGACTGTAGGAGAATTCAGCGCCGCTAAAAACAGTCATGTTTATGTTTTGAATTAATCTGACTCCTGAGTGGTGTTTGCCAGACATGAAGAACCATCATCTTCCAGTGTGTTTGCACATTTCTTTCCACCGCCGCTGCCATCGCCTTGTCAGTGGCCGTCTCAAGATAACAATTAGTTCAATGAAGAGAAAGGAGGCTTTGTTGGATAAGAAAATTAGCCTGTTGTCATGGGGAAAACAACTAAGAGAATAGGGAAAAATGCACTAATCAGGCACAACATTTAAAAAACCACCTGCTTAATTTTGCCAAGGTCCCATCTTGTGTGGTCTGTAAGGTTTGGACGGGGGGAGGGGAACCAAGACGTTGACAGCAGATCATTTGAATTCTGTGGTTTCACAGGTAAAGCATTGTTAGATATAATCCAACGGATGCTCAATCCAGTTTAAATATGTGGATTTGGTATTCTGGTTGAACATCCTGGTCTCTTTGCTGGGTTCCTTGAGCTGTTCCTGAGCAGTTTTTGCATTGCTGGGGAGATCGCTGCTATTGTGCAGGGGTGGCAAGTGACAAATTAACATCCGCATGGATGCCAGGATCCAATATATCCCAGCGTAACCTTGCACTATAATGAGATAATCACTGTTATTTTCTTCAGTTATCAGTAGTTTTAAGTTTTCAGATGATTGGTAGATATTTATAACTCTTCTCAGTGCTTTTGTAGCTTTGAATTTTAAATGCACGGAGAGGCACTTTCTGAAATAAATGCACCCACAAGCTTGCTAATATCCCCTACATGGGAAATTATCTGAAATACTCACTCCCTCTCTTAAGTCTTTTTCTTTCTTTTTTGCTCTTCGAGCCTTCCCCATACTCACCCCCATTCCCCATCTTTCTTAGTGTAATCGCTCCTAATTTCTCATCTTCAACATATGCAAGGCCAACAGCTTCAAACCAGCGAGCTGCAAGCCCAGCAGATAAACTCTTAGCTGATGGGGACTCTCGGCCAAGCACTGAGGCACATCAAAGGCCCTGATGCAATGATGGACTAAGGGAGGAAACTGGGTGCTTACTACAGCCAGCAGAGGTTTCTTCGCTTTGTGTGCATGTGTGTGTGTGTGCATCCCAGTCTCACATGAAACGTGTCAACAGACAGCAAGTTTACCATTTACTGTAATTCAGGCTACGTTTTCTCACAGCCGGTGGTGGCGACTAAAAATATTTGCTGTCCTAATTCAATAAGCCATTACTGGGACAGAGAGTGAGGGGGACCACATGCTTCAAAAGCCAGCGGTTTCCCTCTCCTTTTTTTTCTTTCTCGCTTTTATCCGCTGTTTACTGTACAAATGGAAAAATGGACGTCAATAAGCTCGTAAAATCAATACGTGCACTTACAAGCTAAATGCCGTCAAAAACAGCATTGATACTAATGGCCCCATCTGTTCGTGCGGATACACACTCGAACACATCTTCTCATGGTTGGAAACTATAGCCTCCACTCTGGACCGACTGAATTATTGAGCAACAGGAAGCAGGAAGAAAAGATCCCACTGGAGCATATCTGTGTGTGTGCTGATAAGTGGTTTAGGAAGGGATGCCCTATTTTATGTGCTCGTTTATTGCAGTACATCGTCACATGTACACACGTGTATACACACATACATACCCATGTATACACTGATCAATAAGCTGCTAAACTTACAGAAATTCTATTTTTTCCATGGCAAAAGTATGTAACTGTATACAATACAAGATATTATTTTAAACTGGATAAGTGCTCTGTGCACTCTTCAGAAATTATAGTGATTTTGTTTTAAATATAGTGGCTTGCAAAAGTATTCGGCCCCCTTGAACTTTTCCACATTTTGTCACATTACAGCCACAAACATGAATCAGTTTTATTGGAATTCCACGTGAAAGAGCAACACAAAGTGGTGTACACAAGCGGAACGAAAATCATACATGATTCGGTTATTTATTTTTACAAATAAATAACTGAAAAGTGGGGTGTGCGTAATTATTCAGCCCCCTGAGTCAATACTTTGTAGAACCACCTTTTGCTGCAGTTACAGCTGCCAGTCTTTTAGGGTATGTCTCTACCAGCTTTGCACATCTAGAGACTGAAATCTTTGCCCATTCTTCTTTGCAAAACAGCTCCAGCTCAGTCAGATTAGATGGACAGCCTTTGTGAACAGCAGTTTTCAGATCTTGCCACAGATTCTCGTTTGGATTTAGATCTGGACTTTGACTGGGCCATTCTAACACATGGATATGTTTTGTTTTAAACCACTCCATTGTTGCCCTGGCTTTATGTTTAGGGTCGTTGTCCTGCTGGAAGGTGAACCTCGGCCCCAGTCTCAAGTCTTTTGCAGACTCCAAGAGGTTTTCTTCCAAGATTGCCCTGTATTTGGCTCCATCCATCTTCCCATCAACTCTGACCAGCTTCCTTGTCCCTGCTGAAGAGAAGCACCCCCAGAGCATGATGATGCCACCACCATGTTTGACAGTGGGGATGGTGTGTTCAGAGTGATGTGCAGTGTTAGTTTTCCGCCACACATAGCATTTTGCATTTTGGCCAAAAAGTTCCATTTTGGTCTCATCTGACCAGAGCACCTTCTTCCACATGTTTGCTGTGTCCCCCACATGGCTTGTGGCAAACTGCAAACGGGACTTCTTATGGTTTTCTGTTAACAATGGCTTTCTTCTTGCCGCTCTTCCATAAAGGCCAACTTTGTTCAGTGCACGACTAATAGTTGTCCTATGGACAGATTCCCCCACCTGAGCTGTAGATCTCTGCAGCTCGTCCAGAGTCACCATGGGCCTCTTGGCTGCATTTCCGATCAGCGCTCTCCTTGTTCGGCCTGTGAGTTTAGGTGGACGGCCTTGTCTTGGTAGGTTTATACTTGTGCCATACTCCTTTCATTTCTGAATGATTGATTGAACAGTGCTCCGTGGGATTTTCAAGGTTGGGAAATCTTTTTGTAGCCTAAGCCTGCTTTAGGTTTCTCAATAACTTTATCCCTGACCTGTCTGGTGTGTTCTTTGGACTTCATGCTGTCATTGCTCCCAAATTTCTCTTAGACAACCTCTGACACGTCATAGAGCAGCTGTATTTGTACTGACATTAGATTACACACAGGTGCACTCTATTTAGTCATTAGCACTCATCAGGCAATGTCTATGGGCAACTGACTGCACTCAGACCAAAGGGGGCTGAATAATTACGCACACCCCACTTTGCAGTTATTTATTTGTAAAAAATGTTTGGAATCATGTATGATTTTCGTTCCACTTCTCACGTGTACACCACTTTGTGTTGGTCTTTCACGTGGAATTCCAATAAAATTGATTCATGTTTGTGGCTGTAATGTGACAAAATGTGGGAAAGTTCAAGGGGGCCGAATACTTTCGCAAACCACTGTAAATAAGGCACAAGTAAATTAAAAGATAAGGTAAACTCGCTCAGAATTCTGACTATCCTTGGAATCTTGACCTTTAAAATATTAATCTCAATATTCTGAAATTCTGATCCACAACCATCAACACCCAGAATTCTAACTTTATTCTCTTTAAATTTGACTTTTAGAATTTTGACAGTCAGATTTATGATGAGAAAATCAGAAGTCTGAGAAAAACATGGAGCAAAATTCTGAGAATTTAGTAAGAATTACAAGTAAAATAATGAGAATTCAGAGAAAAAGTGAAATTCCTGAGAAAAAATCGAATTCTGGGATTAAAAAAAGAAAAGGAAATTCTCTCCAAGGAGAAACGAGGAGAAACTTAATTCTGAGAATTAGGCAGAATTCCAAGTAAAATAGTGAGAATTCTGCGAAAAAAAAAGAATTCAAGGGGCAAAGTGATGAGATTAGAGAGATTAGTGAGAATTCCAAGCAGATTTACGAGAAAAAAAATTCAGAATTTAAAATCAAAATCAAATTCTAAAAATCTGAGAATAATCTCAGAATTCTCACAAAAAGGTTATAAAAAAACATCAAATTATTCCTGTTATTAATGGTAACGTCATAAATCTGAGCAATAATCTGAATTCTGAGAGAGAAAAAAAAGTCATGATCCCAAACTTTTTCTATCGTTTTCTACAAAAGGGGACGATTCCTGTCGATGCAAAAATAAGTCAGGTTGGGTAGTCTATGAGAACATGACCCCACCTGTCACTTAATCTATAACCTTAAATCTAATCTGATCTGAATCTATGAATTTCTAATGAGTGTTTTGTTCTATATATTGTGTGTTTTATTAGCTAAACCCAGTGGGTAACAGATGAGGAACATACAAACATACATAAACTAAAATCATGATATTATCATCCTATCTATTTATTTATTATAGTGACACACCATTCCTTTCTATGACATTCCCTTTTCCCTAATTCATATGATTATGGGACTTGAATAAAATATTTATATACTCCATATAGATGTTGCCACTCACAGAGCCCTAAGCAATGTTTATGTTTCACTGAGAGCGGTCCACTCGTCTAGGAGGAGCTAGAGAACATACAAACATAAATACATATGATCATTATAGCATGGTGATAAGTGGTTTCAAAAAGCCAAAAATGCTTCTCGAGGCTTTTCACAGGAATTTCAAAACCATAATAGCTACTTCCATATTTTATAGTCTATGAATACTGCATGCAGGGAGGTAAGGGTAGCCTGGAGGTCTTGAGCAGGCATGTCATGGTCTGGGCAGACTGTCTTTTTCTACCCCCCTTTCTTCCTCTCTCTACCAGCCTACACTGTCTGTGCTTTCTCTCTCATCTCTCCTTTTCTCACCTACAGGTGGAGCTGGTTCTGAGGTCTTCTTTGCTCAGTCTTCGGGCTTCATCAGTCGCACCTTTTCCTCGTTTCTCATACTGCTGTTGATTTAATGACCAACTCTCACGTCCATTCTCCACCAGATTGTTCTCCAGCTCTGACTTGTAATTTAATATTTGCTTTAAGCACCCTGGCTCTCAAACTCTGGATATAGAAGAATCTCCCCACGGTTTACCCGTCATCCTCGACGCCCAGCTTCACCTGTAAATTGGGCGTTCAGCCTGCCAATACCACTCACCTGTCTGACCACTTTCTCCACTTGGTGAATTTAACTGCTTGTACCTTCTTCAACTAACCAATCAAATAAAAGTGGTTCGACCCACATCACTGTTTTGAGAACTCGTGTTTTGAACGCTCAAGCTTGGCATTAGCATTTAACAGGACATAAGCACGAAGCGAGTCTGAACAAGGACGCTGGGCTCTGGCACAGTTGAGGCACAGCAACTTGTCCATCACAATGTTGCCACACTGTAAAGCATATCCTACTTTATTTGTGTGTTGTCGTTGTTGTTTTTCAGTGGGACCCTATTTTTGAAATAACAAACATGTTGCATGAAATGAGACTTGAAATTATCGTTTGAGGTCACGATCCCAGTGAGAAGTAAGGTTGTTTTCTAACAGTCTCCAATGCAGTTAGACTTCTTACTGCAACCCCAGGTTCGCCGCGGCTTTACTTTTCAGACCTGAAGGCCATGTTTCTCTTTTATATGCAGAAGTTACTGCTATATTCAACAGCGCACCACTATTATTCCAAAAGCCCAGTAATATTAAAACACTAGTGAACTGTCTCAGGTATGAACAGTCATGGTTGGAGATTAACTTTTGCTCAGTTTAACAGAAATTATTTTTATCAGGGGAACCCGGTGTGTTCGATGGGTACGACAGTGCTATTGGTCCTTTCGTCCAATTGGATGACAATAAGAGACGAAACGTGATTCTCATGAACGTGATTCTCATGAACGTGATTCTCATGAATATGTAATAGGAAGATCATTTGGGAATCTATGTGTCTTTAAATGAAAACACCAGAAGAAATTAACTGTGTATTAGCTAGAAACTAAAATTGAATCTGAAATCTTCAGTCTACAAAAATTAGGCATCAACCTTTGATAATTCACTTTTTTAAAGGTTGATGCACTGGGATCACAGCAGCTCAAACTCCCTCTTCCCTGGTGTTTTCATCAAGCTCCTCCGAGGATATCATAGCAGATATCAGGGCCAAATGTAATACGGAGTACAAGTGCTCAGCGTGTTCCTCAGTGTCCCATTGATGCTAGATGTGCCGGAAAACCTTTGCAAGCATCCAAATCAGGTGGCTAAGGCATCTGAACTGACACCTTGCAAATGCAAAGGAGCAGCAGATGAATCTCATTGCAGCTGCTCATACTGTATCTAATTCACACTGTCAGGTGCTACCCAGACCTCATGGCTTCAGTGGAAAGGATGGTGCTGGGGAGTTGGAGGGAGCTTGCATGCTGGGTGGGTGAAGCAGTATCTATCAAATAAAAACCTAACAAGCATACCGAACCTACAGAAAGCATCTGAGGGACTCTTGTATCAAGTTTCTAAACGTCTTTTTCCAAGAGGCATGATTTCCATGAGGCAAGTCTTTGTAAACGGACTAATTAGAGCTCCTCGCTATGTTTCGTGTCAGAGATGCAAAACAGGAACAGTGACGATTTGAAAAATATGCGTGTGTGTGTGTCACCAGGACAGTCTGCTGAATATCAAGAGCCATCACAGACAGCGGCGCAGACTGACAGGTATTGTGTAAATCAACAAACAGAGGGGCTTGTTTGTATCTCGAATGACAGCAAACAACAATGCTGCGCTGCTGAAGAACAAAACACCTCTACTTTCTACTGTCTCTCGTCTCGAGCGCCTGATAAGAGCCGAGAGCGTTACGGAGACATGAAGGCGTTGTGTGGGCCGCTGGAGAGTGTGGGATAAAAGCATTAAGGGTCCGTACACGTTGCAAGAAAAAGAAAAAGTCAGGAGATGAGCACACGCTGCTGGTAAACCGAGACTGTTTCATTTTCTACGTCGGGTCACATGGTAGAGAAATGAAACTGAGATTGCAAACACGTTATAATTAAAGCTCCTTTTACAGTCGTGGTATAAAATAGAGATTTCTAAATGTTTAAGTTTTAACAATGTGGCTATAAATTAAAAGGTAACAGTCAAATAGTGGGGGGAGTGGAGGGGGGGGGGGGAGCATTCACACATTCACACAAGTGCTTTTTCTTTCTATTCCTAAACAGTTTTAGTCTAACGTTCACAGACTCCCGCTCCGATGGATGTATTTCTTCTTTTTCTTCTTCCTCCCTGAGCCTGGTTCCGCTGGAGGCTTTTTCCTGTTAAAAGGGAGTTTTTCCTTCCCACTATTGCCAAGCGCTTGCTCAAAGCATGTCATCTCATTACGGTCTGTACCTTGCAATATAAAGAGCCTTGGGGTGACTTTACATCAGCTCATATTCAGCTTTTTGTATAAGAACTCTATATGTACAGTAAAAGTACAAATGATAGCAGATGGGTTCGCTCATCAGACTTTACTTCAGCTCTCCTATACTTCTCTTAGTAACAAATCCTGAAAGTAAGTCCAGGTGACTCAGCCTCCACATTTTTATCAAAGATGACTAATCGGTGTCCTCCTCCACATTATACCTTTCCTCATCCTGTCTTCACTTCTGACACTGCAGCGACTGCCTCGCTGGTCTCAAACAGCCCCGAGCATCGCTGCAGGGGGACAGAGAGGAAAACAAACGCTTTGGATCAGAGGTGATTTACCAGCGAGGCAGTTTGCCCTTCACAGTCTGCTTATACCTGCGTGACTTCTTCCGTGCGCAGATGAAATGCTCATTTCTACAGAAGCCATGAATGAAAGGGTGAACGTATATTATCAGTGTGGTGATGACACGGAAACAGAGCTGAACCCGACAGTTAAACCACAACAATGAACGATGCGGCTTATGTGTCAATAAAACAGATGGGTTGTTTGTTTTTTTTAACAAAATCCATATGTTATTTTAAGAGGATTTGTTAAACTTCGAGGATAATAATCATTCCAGACAACAGGTGCACTGGAGAGGCAACGACAAGACAACCTCCAAAGAGGTAAGAATTTTTGCAGGTGATGGCCACAGATCACTTTTTCATGTCCCAGCCACTGCTGTTGGAATGAGAAAACATCTGGGATTGGTCCCGACCAATCTCCTTCTGGTCCCGGATCAGGGGACCAGTGAGCTCCTGGACAGTCTGTGGCGCCATTTGGTTGCATCAGATGGACCTATACTATACATAATGTCCCACGGCCCTTTGAGCAGTATATTAATGTGCGTTATGCTTTATGTTTACGTCTTTTTCTTACCCGGTGGCAAAGAAATGTCAGGGCAATTTTATTTTATTTTAAAAAAGAAGTCATAATCATTTGATAACCTTTTGGTGGTGATGGTAGGGCTGTAGTGTGTACCGAGGATACAAACTCATGTTTCATTCATGCTGCTCGAAACCAGTCCTGTTAACCTCTTTATTCCACTAAAATCAAGCAATTTCATATACAGAAAATTCACTTAATGTTGTATTATTACAGCCCTCAAAATAATAGATCCTCCTATGAAACTGTACTGCACTAATGGACTAAAGTAACCAAGATGGATATCAGGACAGCTGTTGTGCAGAAATACCTTTATTCCCTGTTATCTTAGAGGGGAGGGGGGGGGGGCTTAAATTGTATTACTATGATTTCCTCTCACTGCTTTCAGAAGTGGCTGCAGCATAATGAGAAAAAAAAGAAAACACAGTTGATGCAATTTCTGGCTCTGGCTGTGAGAACGGTTAAAATGCAATCAGGTGAATCAGTGATGGGGAACAACAGGAGCCTGAGGCAACTGCAGGTCAAATCCCAGACCTCTCACCATCTCCTCACTCTAGTTACTCACTGCAAGCTACAATCAGACAGCAGCTTCACAGGAAACACAGAAAATTCTTTTTTTTTTGGTCACAAGTAAACTTCAGACTTTGCAGGTGTTTTATTTGATTGGACGCAGCATGAAGGAACTAAAATATTGATAAAAAATTGATAAATTGATAAAATAAATTAAAAAGCAAGTTGTCTGCACTTCATGCAGATTGTTACAGTAAAATATGCGCCACGCTTCTTTTGTGATAAACAAAACATTCAGACTACCTGTGGAGCTTAATTTAGATGAGACTGTCATATTACTGTTTTTGTGGTGCTTTTAATTAAAGTGCCTGTAATTCCCTTTTAAAATGTGTCGGTGTATGTTTTTAATGTTGGATCCCAGGAAGACTGGCTTTTGCAATTTGCTAAACTTAATTTCACACAGAACCCCTGCAGTTAAAAGAGGATGTTAATTCAAAGAGAGCATGAAAAGGACTAAGCTGCACTTTGTGCCCTGCTTGAACTAATACTATGTTTGATTTTCCAAAAACGTAGAGGGAAATGGTACAACCTACTGCCGCCGTAGTAGGTGGTCGCGTACGTGTCATCGCTTTAAAAGTGACAAACTTCCTTTGGTATCTGCCCTCAAACTGTTAAAAGTCACGCTGATTTATTCGAGCTAAAGGGGGATGTCTGGTCAGATGCTTACGGTAGTTATATATGTACCTATAGCTGTTGAACTTGTGAGGGACTGCCTGTTTCTGAAACAACATTACACTTAGAGGCCACTTCCTTAAGTACGCCTTGCTAATTTAGGTGACATCACACAGTTGCAACATATTTCCACCTGGTCTGAAGCAACTCCGTCACATCCCAAAGGTGGGCAGGAGGGAGGGGCTTTACTTAGGACTAGCTGGGAGAACGGGAAAGAAAAGAAACAGCTAGACTAGACCAATGATGTCAGCATCGAGTTTTAAAGTGTGGGGAAGTGAGTTAAAGAATAGACTAGCAGCCAAACACCCAGAAAAGCACAGGTCCATGATTACCCATCTTTACCGAAATTACACACAAGCTTCATATCTAAATGCACTGATTAGACATCTTTCACATGCAGGTGAACAGGTGTACCTAATAAAGTGGCATGAGTGTATGTGTGCTGACTAGAGTTCATTGTACTGTATGCTGTATGCATCAGTGTGGAAAATGATAACTGATAAATGCAAGTGAGGATATTTCAATATCTACGATACACAAATAAACTGACAGCACCACAAAATCGACACAGCATTTATTTATTTATTTATTTCAGAAACCTTAATACTGTGATCACTGCAAATGTCTTATTCATACCTTTACATTTTACAAAGACAATGGATCTGGGATGTAAACAGTATTTTCAATTGTTTAAAACGTATGGTCCTCTTAAAATAGTGTGCTTTGTTTCCAGTCAGAGCGGATCACCTCACCGTTTCCTCTGTTCTTCCAGCAGGCGCAAACAAAACAGATCAAGACTCAGCAGTGCAGGGCTGCGTCTCCGAGCTCTGGGAAACCTTCCTCCCCTGCTTCAATCACTGAAACCCAGCATCCCTACAGTTTACACAACGTACGACCTCCTCTCGTCTGATCAGTGATGCTTGAGGAATAAAGTTATAAAGCACCTGTTTGTCAGGAGCTGCACTGGCAGGGAAAACTACAGAGCAACATTCTAGACAAGGTTGCACAGGAATCCATCAATTCACCCTTTTTATATCCAAAACCTGTAAACACTATGCTTTTTTTCTTTAATGTAAAACACATTGTTGTGCAAAGAATCTCAAAAATAAGATATTGCAAAAAAAAAAAAGAAAAAGAAAAGAAAAAGAACATCTGAACATTCAAATTTGTGATATCCTTCAGTGAAGCAGCAAAAACAACGCTGAGGAGAGAAAACCCACGTTCACTGCAAGGTAACAAAGACGAGTGAAACCCCAGACCGGCTTACGTTTGTTTCTGACTTAGTATAAACTGAATCTAACATTTGATGCACACTTTTAAAGATGCAAGCAAAACATCTGCACTGCACGTTCTGTCATTTGGCCATACTTCATTTAAAATACAAAAAAAAAAAAAAAAAAAAATTAACCTTGACCACTTTCCTTTTACAATAAAACATAAACATTGCTTTTAGTTAATTTAATCATTTTAATCATTGATATAGTTTTGGACAGAAACCCAGTGTACATGGTATATAATTTACAGTCAACACTTTACGGATAGGGGCCCATTTGCGCCAAGAGGACTCACCTTTTTTCATTAATATTTCAAGGATTTCACATTAGTGGATGACTCGTTTTCACAACGGGCCAGCTTGAAAAACTTAAATTTAAAAAAAAAGGGGAAAAAAGACCAAATCTGGTGTTGACCATCTACTGGTGTAACTGTCGTCCACGCAGACTGACGGGAGATTCCTAAAACAGAACCAAAACTTTTGCTAACAGTCCACTCGTGTCTCTGCGAAACTGCAGAGCTTAATAAGCATGTCGGTTATAGTAAACATCATATTTCTTTAGGCTCGTTTATATTCTCTTTACATTCAGACTGGGAGATCATTTGTGCTGTGCGCTGCAGGGCTTCTAATTGCATCAATGTGAGATGCAAATTTACTTGGGGCGAGTCAAAAACTTTAGCGCGGGGGGAATTAAGGCTTTCGCCAAGTTTAAATGGACACGCTTAGGCTTCGACCTAAACGCCCCTGTTGTCGTGTCAAACACCCAGCTGTGACTCTTGCTTGTGTTGTAAGCAGCTTTGTGATGTGGGGGAAGAAAAAAAAAAAACCTGTCTTCCGGCACACTTGTATTACAGGGGCCAGTGGCTCAAGTAATTGAATGCAAAGGCACACACGCAGACAGACTTCCACAAATACTCATCACTGTGTCGGGAGGCTGGCCTGACTGACTGAAGAGGAGAAATAAGCATTTGAGCAAATGAAAGGATGAAGCCTCTCAGCCGAGTCGACGACTGTGAGTGTGAACTCAAATTAAAATCGTATCTGGTGAGTGCGTGCGTGTTACTGTACCAGGTGTGCTTATCTTTCAGGATGAAGGAGAAGAGCCTTTCCCTTTTATCTGTTCCCCAGGTGCTGTTTCAAAGGCATGTCCCTGCTCTGCCTCGGAGTAAATGACCAAGATAAGTGACTGTAGGCACGGCTGGATTGACTGATGTACATTCACACGACGACAACACACACACACACACACACACACACACACACACACACACACACACACAGGTACAGCTGATACTGTAGCCCCCTCCTAACAGAAAGCCACATATGCAATTTCTGTTGATTCCTCACATTCCTGACATAAACTGAACCTGAGGAAAACTATAAATGCTCTGCAGACACAACATCCACACACACTCACACACAGACACACACACCTTAGGTCTGCTCCTTTTTTTATCAAAAATACACCTGTGATTGTCTCTCAAGGCTGGCTTCTGATTATTCCTCCTGTCCTGTTTGTGTGGCCTCCACGGTTTGATGTCTGACTGATTGCGGAAGAGGCGTTAGAAAAATACAGAGTGACTGGCAGCACATTTACAAATCATGACATTTCCACTGGTCACCACTAGAGGGCACTGTAAGCAACACGACAGCAGGCTTGGGCACCACAAAATACAACAGAATACAGAATAAAAACCATACAAGTCAGGCTTTAGCCAGAATTAAGAAAGAAAGCCATTTAAATAATATAGCTAGTGACCGTTTGTCTTGAGGAACTAAACACTGATGTCAGTTGTACTATACGAATAGAACAACGTATTTATTGGATTATAATACAAGGAAATAAATAAACCTTGGGGAGGAAAAAACAACACTTTTCCATCTCATTAATGTCTCTGTCACTTTTAATCAGCAGCTGTCTCTGCAGACAGTGGGATGATGTTTAGAGTTCTCACTTTCCTTTCCCCCCCCTCACAGTTCAGTGGGAAAGGATAAAGGCTCTTGTGCAGCACAAATCGGCAGCCTTGTAAGCTCCAAATAATCTTTTCCCACTTTAAGCGTCTCTTAAGAGAGTCCTGACTTCTTCCTATTGCTTTTAAGACACATATAATTAGGAGGGACCAAAGCACTACGGATCAGTCCTGGGTTTTTTTGTATTTTTTTGGTTTTTTGTTGTTTTTTTTTTTAAGTGGCATCGCTTGCCGATGGCTTTTAAATATCCCCCTCTGTCAGGATGTTGTAATCCAGATTTGACTGACACGAAAGAGAGAAAGTGAGATCGAGAGAGAGAAAGAAAAAGAGAAACTGTACAAATCCCTCCTGTGCTGAAGCAGAGCAACCTGTTTCCGTGTGGGTGGCTGCGGTCGAACAGCCAGAGCGACCGTCCGGTGGTTTGAGCCTTCGAGGGGAGGGCACGCAGGTGTGAACGAAGTGAAAACCTCTCACGTGTCCTCTGCTCTTGTGGTTTCAGATGATCGTTTCTGTATGTGTGTTTGCATGCGGTCGTTTGTGTTCCAGTAGCTGGACCGGCAGATTGATGGCGTACCCGTCTTGACTTTGCGGGACCATTTTTAAGAGACTTTCATTCAATCACCTTGGTGTCTCTGTAACGCCACCCCACCCATCCTGTGGCAGCTGAGATTTGGCATAAAGGACTCAAGTCCCCTTTTAGAGCAGCTGGGCATCATTTAAAAAGACTTGCTGGGAAAAAATATTAAAAAAAACAAAAAAAAAACAAGAATAAATGTCCTAAAAAGAGAAGCACATCCACGTGGAACAAAATCTACAGATAGGAGGCGGAGCTTCTTTGCGTGCACCGCTGGATCAACCGCAAGAGGCAAAGTCGACTTCTTTAGAAGGTGGAGGGTGTGAAGTGCTTTCTCCTTGTCGGCAATTTAAGAAAAGAGATTTTGTCACACGAGAGAAAGACAAATTCAACAGCTCTCATAGGTGAGAATGACACCCATTTTCTTGAGTGTCATCTTCCTAAGTTTAACAGAGGGTCTGCGAGGAGAGACCGAGACTGGTCGACGGCATTACCCACTGATGGCTGAAGCCAATGGAAGATGGTTGACGTATTCAGCATCAGGATAATTCAAGTCCAACAACAACAATCTCCTGTTTCCTCGTGAGTGTCGATCCTCCTCTGCCTCTTTGTCCAGAGTGTGTGTGCGTGTGTGTGCGCTCATGTTTGCATTTGTGTGCATGTGTGTAGGTTAAAATGTTGAGGTGGGAGTCAGTTCATGTCGATGGTGTTGAAGACCCACTCGGTGAACTTCTTGAGCTTGGCAGCAGAGGTCTGGGACTCCTCCTGCAGTCTCTGGTTGTCCTCCCAGAGTCTCTTGATCTGAGCCTGAAGCCTCACCTTTTCTTCCCGCTCCTGCGGAAGGTGGAGAAAGGTGGGGTTAAATTACTCGTTTTCATTAACCCGTTATTAAGCAATTAACAGTGGACAAAGTTTTTCTTAAGCAATCAATTCAATCTCTGCTGTGTTTATGTAAACTAAATCTCGGGCCTGCAGACAGCGAGTCGCAGCTAGATAGAAGTTTGTGATTTTGTAAACAGATATTATCAGCTGACATTTTAAACCCGAAGACAGCACAACGAAATAAACTCCGAGTTGGGTGCATGAACATAAATATTGAGTCTCAGTCTAGGAAGGTAAAGAACACACTGAAGGAAACAATAAAACTGGAGCGAGCTGCTGTCAGTCAGCTGCAGTCGATTGCTGCTGGGGTGAGAGAGGTACGTATTAGCTTTCTTGGTGTCAAACTGATTTCCTGTCATGTTAAAAGTAAGAAATGTAGAAAAGCTTTGCAACATTTCACAAGACAGCTGAAAGTTTCCCAAGAATTGCGTTACACGTGAATCTCAAACCGCAGCAGTTTTCTGAGTGAAAACTTTTCCCCGTTACAAAAGGTCAGGCTCAAAGAGGGGATGGTGAGGGAGCTATAAGGTGATTCAACCACCTGACTCGTGGTTTCTAAAGCCTGAGTGGACTGTACCACTGGAGAAGGGGGTGATTAGTGATAGTCCATCCTTTTTCTTCACTGCTTTTCCAATTAAGCATGGTGGGAGGCTGGAGCGAGCTCTCATAGGGCAAAAGGTATCCTACCTTTTATCCTACCTATCCTAACAGGACTATCAGAGTTTGTCGCTTTTTGCTGTGATGTTTAAGTTAATATACTATATTCCATAAAGTCGAAAGTTACAGGACTATGATTTATTCATATCATCAATAACCTTACGGCTAATTTTAGGGGAAAAGCCATATTTTCAGCCTATGGGCAGAGGTGTCTTGTATTCTGCTGCTTCTTTGCTATTTGCTTACACTCTGGCGTTTGATGTATTTCACCATACTCGTAACTCTCAGCCGCTTCAACCTCACTACCAAACACGAAGCATTAAAAGTACAAATCATGACTTTATGGTTAGTATTTGGTGTGAATAAAGTTCTGACCTGTGTGGTGTGCAAAAACAGCAGTAACTGAAATATGGACATGAACTATGAAACACTGGACGAGTGAACAGGAAACATGGGAAACTTTTTCCAGGTGATTTAAACGTTATCATTTTAGTGGCCGCAGTGAAACTTGAGTCAGCAGTTAGCAACAACAATAAGCAGCAGAGTGGACCCAAGAGAACAATAGAAACGCTCAACTGCTGACTTTGTATATTCTTTTGAAAACAAAATATTTATTTACACCACCCGCTCCACGTTCCACTGTATACAAAGGCAACTGAAGTCTGTATCTTTCATTCACACTTCAAAAGAAGAGGGGAACCAAAAATGATTCTTTTAGCGCAGCACCGAGCAAAAGTTTGCACAGGACTCAATGCAGTCATGTGAAAAAACGAGTTTATCCTTACAGTAAGAGGATAATGTGTCACCAGGTGCTGCTAAATCTGATTGGCTGATCATCAGTTTGAGCATCTCTATAAATTCTTCTAGAAAAGCAGATTTTTGACAGTTTGCTGGGTTGGAGCGTTCAAACATTTCACTGATAAGACATCAGCAATGATCTTAGAGAAGCACTTCTTACTGCCCATCAATGCCATTTGCAAACAATTTGAAGACCGTCACTCGACAGTGAGAAAGATTATGCACAAATGCAAACATTCAAAACAGCTGCCAATCTTCCCAGAACTGAACGTCCCAGCAAATTCACCTCAAGGTCAGACCGAGTAACGCTCAGAGAAAAACCCTGGAGCTACAGGCCTCAATTAGCATGTTAAATGATAAAGTTCATGACAGCACAATTAGAAGAAGACTCAACATCTATGGCTGTTTGGAAGGGTTCCCAAATGAAAGCCTTCACTCCTGGAACAATGTCCTTTAGACAGATTAGAATAAAATGGGACATGTTGGGTAGGGCTGTTATAACGATATATATCGGATGACGATATAAAAACGTCTATCGTTTCATTTTACGCTACCGTTTGTTTCGTGGTGTCGCAAAATAATCTGTTTACGGCAATATTTTTTCACCGTTTTGATGGTCACTGTAGTGGCTATTTCTTAAAGTTCTCTCTTTCTCTTATATTTAATATAACCACACTACGGACGGACAAGCGCCTGTTTTTATGCGTTGTCGTTAGCAACAATGACGGTAACACCAAATGTTACATTTTTGTGATTTATATCGTTATCGGACGATAGAATTTTTATATCGGGATATGAGATTTTGGTCATATCGCACAGCCCTAATGTTGGGCCGCCTTCTTTCTTTCTTTTTTTTTTTTCCTCTTCTCGCAGGACTGTATATATTTATTCAAACTGTGTCATGTTTTAGGTTCCGTCTCACCTTCTTCAGGTCCTCCTGAAGCATCTTCACCATGGCCTCCAGCTTAGTCACTTTCCTCTCCAGCCCTATATGTCCCTCACTGCGGCAAGAAAAGAAAGTCAACCTGAGTAAACACTGCATACATCTTTGAAGTGGAATTTTATTAGCAACAAACTCTTGTTTACCCTGTATATTCCAGTTCTACTGGATACTGAATTCAGTTAATAATCTTTATATGTACACACACCATCTGCTTCTTGTATTATCTGGTTAGACGTGAAACTTCTTTTTGTTGCACTGATAGTTAATCAATTTCATTTTAAAAAGTCTAATTCCCAAACCAAACCAACTTAGTATATGCAACATTACAGGTAGGCAGTACTCCGTTAACCTGCTCAGCACCTCTGGATCTTGTAATTTCTCATTCTGTGCAGCTGGATGGCTTTAGCTCATTTGCTTTGTGAACTTGTTTTTCATGAAGGAAAATAGGACAGTAATTTTATCTTTTGTCTGCAGTCCTGAGGTGATGTGTGTTCGCTGCACATATCTTCCATGTGAACATTTAACACAGACTACAGCGTGTGTGTTGTGTGTACCTAGACGAGGGCCGTGACAGTGGAACAGGCTTCAGCTCTATGTGAGACTGCTGTGGACTGGAGGTGCCGCTGCTCCGGTGGTTTGAGTCACCAAAAACAAAACTTCTCTGGACTAAAAGAAGACAGAAACGTGAGGGCAAAGAATACCAAGCGTTTGCTTTAACTACTAGTAAAAGCAGGAGAACTATACCATAATGTGTGTTTCGCTCATTCTCAAAGGTATTGGCCACGTCCACCAGGTGTGTCCATTCGAGGGGACTGTCTCTGTCTGAAGAGGGGAGGGGCATGAGCTCCTGAGGGAGAGGTCCACGATGACGCTCCACCAAATCCACCAATGATGTGTCAGATGCCGAAAGGTCACCTGTTAAATTAAGTTTTGAAAAGTGATTTTTCCACACTTTTGAGCATTTTTATTGAAAAGAGGGGACAGCAGGAAAAAAATAAAATAATTTAGGTTTAGCCTTTGCTGTCATTTTCACATAATATTAAGAGATATGGTAACCAAATATGTCCTTGGCAAATATAAGCACCTCTTAGTTCTGCAGAAAACATAATGAGCTGCGTTGCATTTATTCAAAGCACCCTTATTTACCTGCTAATTATTTTCTAATGCATTTGGTTATTTCCCATTGAATAACAGTAACAACTATCAGCAACAAATTATGTCTTCAGTATATAAAGCGAGCTGCCAGCCTTCTGGATAACACCTCCCACCCACTCCATGACATGTTGGTCAGTCACAGGAGCTCGTTCAGTGAGAGACTGAGATTACCGAAAAGCACCACTGAACGACACAGGAAATCATTCCTGCCTGTGGCCATCTCCCTGTACAACGCATCCACTTAACACACTGTTTGCTGCTACAACTACACATGTTTCTTTTCCAAATATTTATTTATAAGTGACTTATGTATGTATATATATGTATATATTGTACTATTCTTAGTTAGCGTATTGTCTGTCTTGTCTTAATGTTGGTTTAAAATGGAGCACTGTAACAAAAAATAATTTCCCCCAGGGATCAATAAAGTATTCTGATTCTGATTCTACTCAAGCTTACCATGCAGTTTGACTCCCAGCTTATAGGAAGGCCGTCTAAGGGGCACGCCACGAGTGGTGGGCGAACGTGGAAGGGTGGAGCAGCTGAAGAGAACGTCAGCGGCGAGAGCCGGTTCAGGAATGGTGTCGCTCATGGAGGGAAGGCGCTGGCCACGATAAATGCTCTCATCTGATAGAGTGCGATGGAGCGAGCGACGGCGGCTGAGAGGCTGCTCTGGCGGCGACTTCTGGCTATGCTGCGCAGGGTGAAAGTGAGCAGGTGTTACTTTAATGATCACATTTACTACTGCACAGAGTCTGCTCTGACACCTGTGTGAGACCAGGGGCTGCAGTGCTGCTCTACATCAGCTACAGCCTCTCTCCTGTTTGATCTGCTGCCAAAAAACATTCGCCACACATCAAATACATTTTTTTCCCCCAACGATGTGCAGGTGAATGACCTATTCTAGCTACAAGCAGACGAGCATTAACACCTGATTTTTATGTTTGATATTTGACCTTTGCTTTTACAATTGTACCACTGCCTGCGAAAAGCTGAAGTAGCTGCGAAGGTGGACGGAACAAGCAAAGACTGCAAATTGAGCTTTCCAAGTGAATTCACTCCACTCACCTGACAAATTCTCTGAAAGCTGTGCAAACTTTTATAGTAGCTGCTTTTGGTCTTAATGGCAGACGTACCTTTTCTTTATGTTTTCGTGGTGGCGGGGGACTGTCTGGAGCACTGTGCCTCTTCACATCTTCCTCCATTGTAGACTTTGCATGAGTCTGCGGCGAGTGCATGTCTCTCAGAGATGGCCTGGCTGCCGGGGTTGGAACCACGTCTACTCCACTTTCTCCTGGAGATTTCCTAAGACACAAACACACACGCGCACACACACACAGTCAGTAAAAAGGCGGTTGTGAGAAAATTATGTTGCACTGATAATGTTTTATATAATGACACAGAAAATAAAGATATGTAGCCTTTCAATGGGAAAAAAAAAAATCACATTCAGGGTCTGCATTATAGCATTTAATGCAATACTCTCTTGAGCCACAAGGGGGTAATCAAGTAGCACACATGATATTACATGAAACCCATTAATGTAAAAATTGTAGTACTAGTTGTAGTAGGATTAAAAGCAGTCTGCCAAATGAAAGCACTGCTATAAATCAGAGGAAAGTTCAATTTGAAACGATGAGTATAAATGCAGTAATGCAGGGGGAAAAAAAGACAGCCACAGTGGCAACGTTAGGCATCATTCTTTAGACACTAATGTGGCTGGGAATAAAGTGAGTTTTAATGCACTGTACTATGCCCAATGAACCATCTGAAGGATTTGCCAAATTTAGAAAAATCTGACCGGAACATCTTTCACCTGTTAATTTGTTCTGTTTCTTCATTATTAACCAACAGCCTGAAAAAAAAAATCACCAGGATCAATAACTTCTTGTGAAAGTTAACACTGAGCTGGCACAAAAAAATCCAACTCTTTTACAGAGGCATTTAAAGCTCAAAAACCTCTAGAGGAATTATTGATAACATATAACTTTAATAATTTATGTAACTTTTCACACCTCAAATACACAGTTTGAATAACAATTCAAGACTTTTGTTTTCTACTTTCTGTATAGTCCTTTCATCCTTACTTGCGCGTGTCTCCAAAGTCGACAGAATTGATGGTGGAGCCGGGCTTCCTCCAACCAATCAGGTACTTGGACTGAGCTCCTTGGCGCGGGTAGAAGCTCTTGGGCCCAGGGGACACCGAGGACTGAGATGAAGGGGAGGTTGCCGAAGAGGACGACTCCTCTCTGGGAGAGCTGTGGCCCGAGTGGCGAGCACTGATGGACAGAGGAAACAAACAGGATGTGGAAATAGTAATGAAACTTATGTACACAAGTTGCATCATAATCCTCACTAAAAAAACAACAACAACAAAAATACATCTTAAAGCAAAGACAGGCTTTTTCTTTTAAACCCAGATCTGTGCATTATTTAGGCAAGAATCTTAATGTTTTTACGTTTTAAGAAGTCAAGCTTGGTCTTAGGTCAAGCAGTAATACAAAATTCAGCAGTGAGACATCTTTTATCAAGGAATTTTGAGGTAGGGCATATATTATTCAGTTATAAATGGAAAACTATATGAAAGTATCACCTGCTGTCAAGCCAATCTTGGCAAGCTCATTCTGCCCCCCCTTTTCTTTTGCCCTCCATCACTGTGACAGAATACAAATGTAGTTTTAATGCTGGACACATGACACCGAGGTCATGAGGTGTAACTATCATTACTGGTGATTTAAGACTCTTCAAATGAGAAGAGCAGGTCACTGGAGTTCCTTCAGATCTTTGGCATGTGTAGAGGGAGTTAAAATTACTCTTTAAGGTTGGCTTCACGTTTAAAAACGTGTCTGTGGATGCAGTTTGCAGTATAAAAGTACTTGAGAGTGTTAGTTGAGGGTAAAAAAGGTTCTAGGTTTGAACCAGTCTAAAGTTGCTTATCAGGTTAACTGGTAAACCACCAAAAACGATCCGGTGGTTGAAATTCTGTAGTTAATCAGCTGATTTCTAAGATGGAAATTGGCAAACAGAGGGACTAACACACAAACTTCAGTGCTTGTATCACATTTAAAATATTATTTCTGTTATCTCATGCACTACAATGACTGCAGCAATCAGGCAAATACTGAGATAATAAATTATGAAATGGATGAGGCCAGATCTCAATGCATAACTGAAGCTCGATTAGTTATAGCTGTGAGATGAAACATGTTTTGAATTAACCAATTTATGTTATTCATTGTCAATCAATGTTAAACCACTTGAGTTTTTTTTAGCGTATTGTGGCTAAGGGATCAGTTGCTTATCCTATCAAGGTAAGAGTGACAGGACAAAAGTGGTAAAGCTGAGTGAGCTGCACAAATACAGTTAATGCAGGTTTAATCAGGTAGATTTATATTTACTCAGTCTATTCATTACATCACTTCTGCTTTCCCCAGGCTGTCAAACTCAATTGTGTCGTTGTCACTCTGACCCAATCATTTTCTTCTGAATTATCATTTCACGCTCTCATTCATCAAACCCACCTCCTAAACATTTCAGATCAGAGATCATCACCTAAATCTCCAAATGCTTCATCACCACCACCACCAGCATCTGACTCCAGGGGAGGGTTTGGGTCTACTTCCTACCATTGTTGGACTTTGCTGTCAAACTCTCTACTTTAATAGATTTAATTCAGGTCTTTCAAACAATTGCTTCTTAGTGAAATGTGTTTATTTGAAAACAGTATGATGATGCATTCGCCATCTGCTTCTAGAAGCAGTTTACCTCAACCTCAGGTATGATCATGTCATCACGTTACGTTCTAGATGCAATTCTTAGGCTTCAAGGTGAGAAACAACAAATGGATTACAGTGTTTGTGGTCATTAGCTGTATGCAATTGAATCAAAAGTGGGATCTCTTCTCAAATCTGTTTTCTTCAGTGTTTTACAAAAGCTTTAACCATCCAGCGTTTTCTAAGAAGAAGCTAAAACATTTTTCTTCTGTCAGGAGTCTTAATCATATCACAACATTTTTCTGGAAACTTCCACCCTTAAGCCTGCACTCCCTGCCTTAGAGGACAAGTTTAATAGTGAAGCTTTAGGTTTTACACCCACACCCACCTGGAGTGAGATCCAGTGTCACTCAGGCTGTAGGTGCTGCTGTCTCTAACAAGGAGGTGAGTAGGTGGACTTCGACCTGTTCCATCCATGCTTCTCTCTCCTGGAGGGCCAGGGGACTCGGCAGCAGCAGGCGACCTCTCGAGCATCCTGCGGCCTCCCTCGGTTGGACTGTGCCATGGGGACGCTGACCTCTCCCTGCTGTCTCTGCCTCCACTGGGAGCCAGCAGCGAGGTGGTGCTGCCGTGGTGAGAGTGGGGGTGGGCGTGGTGAGAGGCTCCAAAAGAGCCGCTGTCGATGCCGCTGTCGGCCGAGGCGCCCTGGAGGTAACCACCTCCTCCCAGGCCATTGGGTTCTGGGTCACCCTGGTCACCACTGGAGCCCCCACCAGTCCCCATATCATACCATTTGTCGCTGTCGCTGTGGCCCCCACTGGAAGTAGTGCTGGAGAGTGTGTTACTACTGGAGTGACCAGAGTAAGGGCCATCTGACTGCATAACGACAGATAATAGGGATGAGTACAGGGAAAACGATAAAATATTCTGGTTATACAAAAAAGCCTAAATGTTCATGTTACATCACCATCATGTCAAAACCATGTAAAGCCTGACCTGGCTGCCCTTCTTCGGGGACAGGTGGATGACTTGCTCTTGCCTCTGGATACGAGGAGCTCCCGAGTATCCTTGACCAGACTTCGAGACTGGCGCCTCTGCAATAAATAGACCATTACACACAGCTGGGGTTGGTGACAAACACATGAGAGCACACCCTGTGGCACAAACATCGTTGATGAATACACACAGAAGTTATGTTCATTTGCATATATTTTACTACTACAGCAGTTGCGCTTCCGAGAGGTTCACACGGATTTTATTTTGCTTTTGCCATGTCCATGAACAAAAACCCACATCACTTGTCAGCAAAAGCCAAGCACATCAAACACAAATTTGTCCCCAGATGGTCCCTGCTGGCTTTGTTTGTTCTGGGCAAGCTGTGCCGCGTGAGAAAACGTGTGTATGTGTCCCGAAGCAAAACTTGGGGTATAATTGGGACTATTGTATAATCCTGTGGATGTTATGCAACAAGACCTACAGAGAAGGCTGCTAATGACCACAGCATCATGACAGAGGGAGTAAAGAGAGATATCATAACATCTGCTGGAATGAATCTAGAAATGTAGATTCAGTCGCACAAAAATCTGCAAAGTTGCACCACAGCCCACGGGGCTCTCCACTAAAGCACGTGTGCATGCCTGCTTTTCAGGAGTGCACGTGTTTATATACAAGCATATGTGGGTATTTGTGTATTGTTTACTTTCTGAAGAGTTACCCTTTTAAGCTAAATGAAAAGTCATGACAAATGGCAATTTCTCCATGAATTAACCATGTAATTACTCTAGCTTCAAAAGGGCTTTCCACCAAAGGGTAAGCATATGTCCTGTTTGTGTATGTGCATAACAAAAAAAAGTATGTATTCTGCCCGCTGCGTGACTCGTGTTATTTCTGGACATAACATGACCACATAATCGTTGCTGAAGACTGGCAGGTCAAAGGGTGGAAAATGGAAGGAAGAGGAAAAGGACAGATCTCTAAACCACAGAGAGAGCAGACTGTACAGTGCAGGGCCAGACACTTGGCTGACTCTGGCTGCACTGGACCAGTTTACATTGTTCCACCCTGACCAGTAACGACATAAGTGCTATGAACAACCACAAAATGAAAGACCTTTAACTGTGATTGTGGCGGTCAGGAACAGGTTGAGAACATGACTGAAACTAGGCTGGTCAACAATCAACGAAAGCAACATCCTGCTGGGAATCAAAGGAGCAGCGGGGGGGGGGGGGGAGTTGGAAGCCTTTGTGGGATTCGGAGCTTTAGTAAAAGAAAAGGTCCCAAAAACAGTGCATGGGAGAATACTTTCAATTAAATGAGAGGGAATGTACAACATAATAAAAAGAAGTTTGAATGAGAGGCAAAAACAAGCAGCAGTGGAGAATGAGGAACAGACTGAAGGGAGGGAGGGAAGGAAAGGCGCACAGTGACTAGGGTGGCCAACTGTGTTGACAGGAAAGAAAAGAATTTCTCCCTTTTCTCTTCTTATTAAGTCGTATAGAACAGAAGGAAAATGACAAACAAAAAGCCACTTATTGCACCCAATGTCACCGTTTGAACACCTTTCTGATCCCTATTCAATAATTCTCCCCTTCCTTCGCCATTTGTCTCATTACGTTTCCACCATTTTGTTTGCAGAGA
>NC_140540.1:576175-681175 GCF_057382185.1 Mchenga conophoros
GAGAGAGAGGAACAGAGAGAGAGAGAGAGGAGCAGAGAGAGCGAGAGAGAGAGGAGCAGAGAGAGAGAGAGAGAGGAGCAGAGAGAGAGGAACAGAGAGAGAGAGAGAGAGAGAGGAACAGAGAGAGAGGGAGAGAGAGAGGGAGAGAGAGAGAACAGAGAGAGAGAGGAACAGAGAGAGAGAGAGAGAGAGAGAGAGAGAGAGGAACAGAGAGAGAGAGAGAGAGAGGAACAGAGAGAGAGAGAGAGAGAGAGAGAGAGGAACAGAGAGAGAGAGAGAGGAGCAGAGAGAGCGAGAGAGAGAGGAGCAGAGAGAGAGAGGAGCAGAGAGAGAGAGAGAGAGAGTAGCAGAGAGAGAGGAACAGAGAGAGAGAGAGAGAGAGAGAGAGAGAGGAACAGAGAGAGAGAGAGAGAGAGGAGCAGAGAGAGAGAGAGAGAGAGAGGAACAGAGAGAGAGAGAGAGGAGCAGAGAGAGCGAGAGAGAGAGGAGCAGAGAGAGAGAGAGAGAGAGTAGCAGAGAGAGAGGAACAGAGAGAGAGAGAGAGAGAGAGAGAACAGAGAGAGAGAGAGAGAGAGAGAGAGGAACAGAGAGAGAGAGAGAGGGAGAGAGAGAGGGAGAGAGAGAGGAACAGAGAGAGAGAGAGAGGAGCAGAGAGAGAGAGAGGGGAACAGAGAGAGAGAGGAACAGAGAGAGAGAGAGAGAGAGAGAGGAACAGAGAGAGAGAGAGAGGAACAGAGAGAGAGAGAGAGGAACAGAGAGAGAGAGAGGAACAGAGAGAGAGAGAGAGAGGAACAGAGAGAGAGAGAGGAACAGAGAGAGAGAGAGAGAGGAACAGAGAGAGAGAGAGGAACAGAGAGAGAGAGAGAGAGGAGCAGAGAGAGGGAGAGAGAGGAGCAGAGAGAGGGAGAGAGAGGAGCAGAGAGAGAGAGGAACAGAGAGAGGGAGAGAGAGGAGCAGAGAGAGAGAGGAACAGAGAGAGAGAGAGAGAGAGGAGCAGAGAGAGAGAGAGAGAGAGGAGCAGAGAGAGCGAGAGAGAGAGGAGCAGAGAGAGCGAGAGAGGAACAGAGAGAGAGAGAGAGAGAGAGAGGAGCAGAGAGAGAGAGAGAGAGGAGCAGAGAGAGAGAGAGAGAGGAGCAGAGAGAGCGAGAGAGAGAGGAGCAGAGAGAGCGAGAGAGAGAGGAGCAGAGAGAGAGAGAGAGGGAGCAGAGAGAGAGAGAGAGAGAGAGAGAGAGGAACAGAGAGAGAGAGAGGGAGAGAGAGAGGGAGAGAGAGAGGAACAGAGAGAGAGAGAGAGGAGCAGAGAGAGGGAGAGAGAGAGAGAGAGAGAGAGGGAACAGAGAGGGAGAGAGAGGAACAGAGAGAGAGAGAGAGGAGCAGAGAGAGCGAGAGAGAGAGGAGCAGAGAGAGAGAGAGAGAGGAGCAGAGAGAGAGGAACAGAGAGAGAGAGAGAGAGAGAGGAACAGAGAGAGAGGGAGAGAGAGAGGGAGAGAGAGAGGAACAGAGAGAGAGAGGAACAGAGAGAGAGAGAGAGAGAGAGAGAGAGAGGAACAGAGAGAGAGAGAGAGAGAGGAACAGAGAGAGAGAGAGAGAGAGAGAGAGAGGAACAGAGAGAGAGAGAGAGGAGCAGAGAGAGCAGAGAGAGAGAGGAGCAGAGAGAGAGAGGAGCAGAGAGAGAGAGAGAGAGAGTAGCAGAGAGAGAGGAACAGAGAGAGAGAGAGAGAGAGAGAGAGAGAGGAACAGAGAGAGAGAGAGAGAGAGAGGAGCAGAGAGAGAGAGAGAGAGAGAGGAACAGAGAGAGAGAGAGAGGAGCAGAGAGAGCGAGAGAGAGAGGAGCAGAGAGAGAGAGAGAGAGAGTAGCAGAGAGAGAGGAACAGAGAGAGAGAGAGAGAGAGAGGAACAGAGAGAGAGAGAGAGAGAGAGAGAGGAACAGAGAGAGAGAGAGAGGGAGAGAGAGAGGGAGAGAGAGAGGAACAGAGAGAGAGAGAGAGGAGCAGAGAGAGAGAGAGGGGAACAGAGAGAGAGAGGAACAGAGAGAGAGAGAGAGAGAGAGAGGAACAGAGAGAGAGAGAGAGGAACAGAGAGAGAGAGAGAGGAACAGAGAGAGAGAGAGGAACAGAGAGAGAGAGAGAGAGGAACAGAGAGAGAGAGAGGAACAGAGAGAGAGAGAGAGAGGAACAGAGAGAGAGAGAGGAACAGAGAGAGAGAGAGAGAGGAGCAGAGAGAGGGAGAGAGAGGAGCAGAGAGAGGGAGAGAGAGGGAGCAGAGAGAGAGAGGAACAGAGAGAGGGAGAGAGAGGAGCAGAGAGAGAGAGGAACAGAGAGAGAGAGAGAGGAGCAGAGAGAGAGAGAGAGAGAGGAGCAGAGAGAGCGAGAGAGAGAGGAGCAGAGAGAGCGAGAGAGGAACAGAGAGAGAGAGAGAGAGAGAGAGAGGAACAGAGAGAGAGAGAGGAACAGAGAGAGAGAGAGAGAGATGGAACAGAGAGAGAGAGGAACAGAGAGAGAGAGAGAGAAACAGAGAGAGAGAGAGAGAGGAACAGAGAGAGAGAGAGAGAGAGGAACGAGAGAGAGAGAGAGAGAGAGAGGAACAGAGAGAGAGAGAGAGAGGAACAGAGAGAGAGAGAGAGAGGAACTGAGAGAGAGAGAGAGGAACAGAGAGCGAGAGAGAGGAGCAGAGAGAGAGAGGAACAGAGAGAGAGAGAGAGAGAGGAACAGAGAGAGAGAGAGAGGGGAGCAGAGAGAGAGAGAGAGGAGCAGAGAGAGAGAGAGAGAGAGAGGAACAGAGAGAGAGAGAGAGAGAGAGAGAGAGAGGGGAGCAGAGAGAGAGAGAGGAACAGAGAGAGAGAGAGAGAGAGAGAGAGAGAAAGAGAGAGAGTGAGAGGAACAGAGAGAGAGAGAGAGAGAGAGAGAGAGGAACAGAGAGAGAGAGAGAGAGAGAGAGAGGAACAGAGAGAGAGAGAGAGAGAGAGAGAGGGGGGGGAGCAGAGAGAGAGAGAGGAACAGAGAGAGGGAGAATGAGGACAGAGATGAACAAGAGCAGGTGAGACACACATGTTAGTCAAATGGTTGTTTACCAACAGTATCACCGTATCATGGGCACTCATGTATCTTGCACCTAGTGTTTCTTTTTAGGTTTTTTATTTTTCAAATTCTACATTTATTAAGTTATGCAGGCTTGTTTGCACAACAAGGCTAAATGCAGGCCTATGATGGTTTTTAGTGCTGCTATCATCTAGTTCTGATTCTGGTTCTGTCTTGGTTAAGTCTTCAGTAGTCCTGATTTTGAACTGTTGTAGTCCTGTTTTAGTTCTGGATCAGTTCTGGGTCTGGTTGAATTGGGGTTTAGTCCTCGTGTCTTGATACAGCCCCGACATTGTTCTGCCTTGCTGCTTAATTAAAAAACTAGTTTAAGGTGTCCTGCATATGTGATATATATTTTTCCCTATATGAAGGCATTTTTTTTGGAACAAAAGTCAAAACAGAGCCAATGAATCTTTCAGTCCTTTTTTTCTGTATTTGGACATCATTTCTGTGAATGATTTTCAGTTTCCTTATGTCAACCCCAGTCATGCTGCAGTCTGGAATCAACAAGGTCAGTGTCAGGCGTCAGAAGAGCAAGATTTACACCTTGTACATCAACATGGATAAGCATCTCATTCCATGCCAGGCGAGCCACTCACTTGGGGCATTTGATGAACTTTTCAAAGCACATTTTGTGTTTAATTTGTCCCAAGACAGTATAAATCTGGACTTGTTATTTGCAGTGCAGTGGAAGAAGACATGTCCGTCTTTTACCAAATAAGTTATTTAGTTTTGGTTAAAGATAAGAAAATGTTATGGGAAACAAGTTGTTTACAGAGTGTTTTGATAACCATCTATATGCATTCAGAGTTGTACATACCAAGGAGGGATGCATAGTGAAAATGTCAGATCTAAAGTTTTATATCGCTTTTGATAAGCAAAGGTCATACATGTTTCAGATTAGACAGAGTACATTGTACCTTCATTCACAATTTTTTGAAGACAAAATAAATGTCCTTTTTGGTCAAATTTATTGTGTGCAACGTAATTCTTTTTCAGAATTTAATTTTAACACTTAAGTGTAAAAAGCCTGACAGTATAGGGAGTGAAGCCAACACTAACCAGAAGGTTAAAAATTGTATCTCAGTAGAGTCACTTATTAGTGTCTCTAAAGTGTTATTTTAACTCTATTTTGAGATCTAAAACTCTGGCAGTGTTAAATATTTTAACTTGTTCAAAAATGGTGATTTAACTCTAAAGAGTGTGGAGCTATATAAACCCTGAAAAAGTGTTGAAAATGACTCTGTGGGAAATAACTTAACACTAGTCTTTTTGCTGTGTAGTTATCCCTCTGGCCTTATGACACGGTGCTCCATCATGCTGGAAAAGGCGTTGATCTTCACCAAACTGGATGGTTGGAAGAAGTTGCTGTTTTGGTGCCATTCTTTATTCATGGCTGGGTTCTTTGCCAAAATTGTGAGTGAGTCCACTCCCTTGAATGAGAAGCAGGCCCACACATGAATGGTCTCAGGATGTTTTACTGTTGGCATGAGACAGGACTGATGGTAGCGCTCACATTTTCTTCACCGGACAATCCTTTTTCCAGATGCCCCAAACAATGGGAAAGGGGCGTCAAAAGTATTTGCCTCCCTGTGTTCGCAGATGCACTCACACCTACCTACTGCCATTCCCGAGCAAGCTCTGCACTGGTGGCACTCCGATCCCGCAGCTGAATCATGTTTAGGAGACGTTCCTGGCCCTTGCTGGACTTTCTTGTGCACCCTGAAGCAGTCTTAGCAACAACTGCACCTCTTTCCTTGAAGTTCTTGATGATTCAATAAATGGTTCATTTACCTGCAGTCTTAGTAGCAACAACATCCTTGCCTGTGAAGCCCTTTTTATGCAACGCAGTGATGTCTTCTTGCAGGTAACCATGGTTAACAGGAAGAACAATGATTTCCGATTGCCGATTCCAGTCTGCTATTCTAATTCAATCAGCGTGACATAATGATCTCCAGCCTGGGGCTTGTCGACATTCTCACGTGTGTTAACGAGAAGATTATCGAAATGATCTCAGCAGGTCGTTTTGTGGTATGAAATGCTGATCATGAAATGCAGTGGAAATGGGTTGTTTGGGATTAAGTTCAAAAGAGGGACTTTGCAATTCATCTGATCACTCTTCATAACATTCTGGAGTATATGCAAATTGTTGTCATGAAAGCTCAGTTATGATAAGACAACGCAGTTGCACTATTGAGCACACGGTCTGGGGCACTAGAGGTTAAGCTAATACCTTTTACTTGCAACACGTTTTTGTGACAAGTTTTACAACTGCTCAGCCAGTAGTTGCCAATTATTTGCATAGAAACGTGAAAAACTGCAGGACATCTTGGCAATGTGCTAACAACCAAACAACACTGTTTTTTTGTTCTGTACATTCTTTGCAAATGATTTCACGCGGGACAGCCAGCAATCCTCAGGAACCGCTGCCAACCTGTTGGAAAATATATATTTTTCCCTATAGCAACTGCTGCTTGCATCACATGCAACGCTTGAGCAATGCATGCTTGATGACTCTTTATCTTGAACGCTGATATGTTTCTGTAATCATATAAGAAGAGGAAGAATTTACAGTGCATCTTTCTTTATCTTGGACAGAGCATGTGTTTAATCCCATTTTTACTTTGCTTCTTTCTGACACAAAACACAATAGCAGGAAATAGTGACAAGTGATGTGTGCCAATAAATCAGCATTGTGTCTGAACACACCGCTCTACTGTTTCCCATCCCATAAATGAAAACAGATGATAAAATGTAATGTCTCGCTTGATTTCCTGCTGGAAGGAGGTGATGATGGGACCTGGACAGCAGCTTTGGTGTCTCTGCGAGAACATATTGCTCTATTTAACACTTCCCCTGCTTTCCTCAAAAAGACACAATAACAAGGCTTCATACAAGTGAGAGCCCTTTTAAAGCCAATCAACTGAGGAAAATAGAGAGCAGTTGCTGGTTTCCACAAAAGAGAGACTATGCTTTGAGACTATGCTGTTTTAGGATAACAGTAAAGTAGCAACAACAGCGGCTCAATGGCTAGTTTATTTCTAAAAGCTGCGTTCTCATATTTTCTGTCAGCTGTCGTAGGAAGATGGTGCTGCACACAGTTTCACTGTCCAGTAAACATTACAGAAAACTCCATTTTTGAATCTTAGTTTGGAAAAAGAAAAGGGGGGTATTGAGGATTCATCATTATTCTTGTGCTGACAATGGGCCAAAGGACTGTGTGCTATATAAGCAGTTTCTACCAGGGACAAAAACACAGAGAACTCGCTGTCGACCCTCCAGCATGTGAAAGGTTTTTTCATAGATATAACACATGGATGTAGCTTCCAGATTTTAAAAGTGGGCCCAGTGCTGAAGTGCCTTAGATCTGTAATGTACAGCAGGAGGGTGACTCCTTTAGTTGAAAAAAATGTCAGATCGTATAGATATCTCTGGAAAAATGACCCCTCAGCCACCCGATCTATGAGCTGAGTAATGAAGTTCCTGATGAGTTTATTATTTCAATCTGTGGCTCTGGTCTTATTGAATATAACACGATGTTCTCTTTATGACATGTGGTTCCTATTAGAGTCAAAAGACACGATGAAGCAAGGTAGCAGACCTACACACCCCATGTAGGTCTACTGCGTACGTACCCTTGCTCAGCTCTCTCAGCCTGAGGCTCCAAGACAGCAGTGGGTCACAGGGGCTACTTCCAGCCCTTAAATACAGTTTATTTGGAGATAATGTATCGGAATTTCAGGAGCGGGACCACGCCTCCAAACACGCTCCTTCCGGTTGTCATCTGTATAGGTTCCCCCAGTTCTGCAAACTGTTCATTCTCGTTTACGTGCCCCACCGTCCCTCCCTCCTTGTTCTCAATTCTTTAACTTCTTCATTTCTATTTAGTCCACGGGGATCTGCCAGGCCCGGGAGCCGTCGCCAGTCCCCTTCGAGGCCTTCCCCAAACTGCAGCTCAATTCATGTCCCAGCATTCACCTTTACCTATTAAAACACTGTCAAACCTAAAATGAGGACGTGGGCCCAGCTAGTGAAAGTCTGTTTTAACAACTTATTTTTATTTCTGGTCTTGTGGTTTGCACCTAATGACCTGTTGTGAGAATTTTGCACCTTAATTTAGTGGTGGAAAAATTCATCTTTAAAAACGAGTGCAAAATTAAGTAAAGGTGTGTCTCTGTTCACCTCAAGTCTATTCATTGTTTGATATTATTACTGGAAATGAATTTAAATTAGAGATGCACTGAATCAGCTGACTTTCGCAGCTCTTGGTTTGAACTGGTCACCAGTCAGTCAGTCAGTCTACAGCATGACTGCTCACGAACCAGTCTGTGGCTGTGTCCGAATTCAGGGGAAGGATGCTTAAACTGCCATATTTGGATACAACGACGTCACAGCAACACGACTAAGGTGCTGCGACAAATGCGCTTTTCAAGGCACCCAAAGCGCTTTACAATGCCACTATTCGTTAGGCAGCATGTGTGTATACAAGGTTCTGGGAATTACTGTTTTAGTCTGGTGTAAAACAATATGAGACTTGTGTGAGGTAGTAAAGCTGATCTGAGCTACACTGGAAGATGCGAAGATCATTTTCATAAAAGGTATTCCTGTCCAGTTCTGATGGACTTTCTCTAAAGCTCATCACAAAAATCTCCAGCGTGATTAATTCAGGAAATCTCAAGCTAGATACAATATGTAACTGTCAAACAATAACTTTTGGTAGAGTCAGTATTACAAGAACCAGAGGCTTTCTCCAACAAAAAGGGAAAAAATCTGGAATTAAAACAAAGATGATGTCCATGATGATGATGCTGAAATATTTTTTGCTTGTTTAACCTGAAAGCATGTGAGATCATCCAAGAGTGCTGGGCCATTTCCTACCATTGAAGCAGTGGATCTACCTTTCTCCTCCTTGCACTGCAGCACAGGACATGATTTATGCTGTGCATATTTATCTGTGTAGCTCAGATGGTGAAACACAATATCCTCTCTGCAAGTTTCTCACAGGTCAGTGAGGGCTCGAGAAGCAAAGCAAGACGCATCCCTACCAACTGAGACTGGCTGGTTTGAAATTTGGTCCAAATGCTTGAAGCTCAGGACAGGATCACCATGTTCTGCTGCTTTGTGTGAACATTTTCATGATGTAGTCTACTGCTGGGGATGTTAAATCATTTTTTTCCCAATATTTTTAAGTGGGCTGTTTCACACTTTGTGGTTTTCTGGTCTGTCTCATCTTATTTAAAAAAATGTGTTTGTATTTGTTGTCACAGCAGCGCACAAGAGGTGAAAAAAAGACTCATTATTTGTCATATTATGTCACAATAATGCCAACAACATACCTCAGACTGTGACAGCAGTGGAAATGGGTTTTCCTTTTTTTTAAAGAAGTCATTTCCTGTGAGGGCAGCAGTGATGTTCAAGGAGATTTCCAGTTTTTGAAACACAACAATTGATTTTAACCAAAATGTCAAAGTGCAGCTTTTGACCAAACACAGTTTTTGTTTGTGGTTACTGTTACCCAGCAAAACGCATTACTCATATCAGTTCAATTCAATTCAATTTTATTTACACAGCGCCAAATCACAACACAGTCGCCTCAAGGTGCTTTATATTGTAAGGTAGAGCCTAGAATAATAGATACAGAGAAAAACCCAACAATCATATGATCCCCTATGAGCAGCACTTTGGCGACAGTGGGAAGGAAAAACTCCCTTTTAACAGGAAGAAACCTCCGGCAGAAGCAGGCTCAGGGAGGGGCGGGGCCATCTGTTGTGACCGGTTAGGGGAGGGGAGGAAGACAGGATAAAGACATGCTGTGGAAGAGAGACAGAGATTAATAACAGATATGATTCAATGCAGAGAGGTCTGTTAACACATAGTGAGTGAAGAAGAAACACCCAGTGCATCATGGGAATCCCCAGCAGCCTATTGCAGCATAACTAAGGGAGGATTCAGGGTCACCTGGTCCAGCCCTAACTATATGCTTTAGCAAAAAGGAAAGTTTGAAGCCTAATCTTGAAAGTAGAGATAGTGTCTGTCTCCTGAATCCAAACTGGAAGCTGGTTCCACAGAAGAGGGGCCTGAAAACTGAAGGCTCTGCCTCCCATTCTACTTTTAAATACTCTAGGAACAACAAGTAGGCCTGCAGAGCGAGAGCGAAGTGCTCTAATAGGGTGATATGGTACTACAAGGTCATTAAGATAAGATGGGGCCTGATTATTTATTTATATTAAAAATGAAAAAGTAAAAACATTTGCTAATGTTTTGAACATGTTGTTAGAGTTCTGTGCCTGTTTATCTTTTACATAATATCTCAATGCATCATTGGCACCTGCTGATCCAGGAAATACTATTGGTAGGAATGTGTCAGATTGTGCACAAGCATACCTGGGGCTCATTATTTAAATGCATATGGTAAACAAACAGTTCCACACTGAAAAATACACAATACAGAGGTCCAAATGTTGCTTTAGTTCAGGAGAAAACAGATGAAAAGTCTGTTGTCTTTCCTGTGCAGCCAGATGCCCACAACTGGCCATAGTTTTCCACAGAGCTTTACTGATGCTCTGAGTAAAGGGTAAGCCGGCTGCTTTGTGTATAGTGCTTTTGTACCTGAGCACTCAAAGTGCTTTAAAGCCTGCATTCATTTTCTCAACAAAATCTTTACATACAGTAATCTGGCTAACATGCTGACTCCCTGACAAACCAGTCTACTAGTTCACTGGATTTTCAAGATCCAGAACATACATCTCAACTTCTTGTTAAATACACAGCTGCCCGCAGTCTTCCTTCACAGGCTCATGATGTGTTATTTGTCCTTTGGACAAGATCGAAGCCTTTCAGTCTGTGGCACCAGTGTTTTGGAATAGTTTTCCTTTCAGTCGACTCCTTCAAAAAGCAGTTCAAAACGTTTGTGCTCAACCAGGTCTTCTGTTGACCTTCTTTATTTATGTATTTTTATGTTATCTACTCTTTATTCTGTTTTAACGAGGTTTTGTGTTGCAACAATTGTGGTTTATTTTTGTTTTATATCTTTTGTAATAATTCGTTTTTACTTTCCTGGCTTTGTGTCTGTGAAAAGAGCTACATAAATCAGCTTTACCTACTTACTTACTTAAAGGGCATTTTTAAAATGCAGTCACTGCTGCTAAATTATTATAGCAAAATATTCATGAAAAAACAGTTTTTTACTTTTGAGGTGTTGTGAGCAAAAACGATCAGGCTGAGATTTACAAATATGGAGGAAACCCAAAAGCTTTTTTCACACAGGACAAACTGTCCAATAAGAGATAAATACGGTTAAATAAATGTTACGAAAGAAATAAAAAAGAGAAATAAATGTGAACTAGTATTTAGTATTTAGTATTTATTTATTTATTTATTGTCATTGTCAAGAACAATGAAATTGCGTTTGGGGCTTCCATACAACCCAAAAAAAAGAAGAAAATAATAAATACCCCTTAAAACCCAAGTGTACATATTTAACCCAGTGTGACTCCAATGCAATAAGACAATCCTTAGCAATAATGTTCGTAGAAATTCAGACAAAGACCTGAGAAACATGACAAAATACAACAATGCAACCCATTCAATATTATTGTACTGTGAGATATGATATCAGATATGATAGTTATCTATTTAAGAAAGAGGGGGGGGGGGGGCAGGAGGGGGAAGAGAATAAAGATATGATACTCTGGTTTAGCCAAGAAAAAATGCAAGCAGGTGAACATCAGCCTAACGGCACGCTTTGATCGAGACTCTGCTGACACTGAATGACTTCTTCTGTCCTCCTCTCCACCCAGTTCCTGACGGACAGAATTTACTTCTACTTAAACAGCAGATGTATGCTAAAATATTTCAGTTTTTGATTATAAAGGATCAATTTGTCCTCTCAATGTGTGTGTGGTGTTTACAGAAAGTCTAGCCACTCTCTGGAGAACAGGAAAAGTCTTCTGGGTGGTCATGGGCACCATATCTGCATGTGTGCTCCGCGGGGCAGACCATCACATAGCAGAGCTTAGTCAGTTCCTCGGGGTACTGACTAAGCTCTGGGTGTGGCTGGAACAGGACGACAGATAAATGAAAGTGGCATGTGTGTGTACACAAATATACACATTCACTGTCTCTCACACACACACAGTAAGTGACTATGTCCTTATGTTTAGATAAGATTACATGCATGTAGGTGTGGGTGAACTAACCTCAGCACTCCTTCCTTTCATCTTCATCCCGGACATGGAAACAGTTTCCTTTTCCTCTGCGATATGAGCGAGCAGCCACCCGCTGCCCACTCACACCTACTGAGTTGGGGATGAAAGTCTGGGAAGCAGTGTGCTGATGTTAAGATGAGGGCAGCCACTGTAGTGTGTGTGATCACTGGACAAGAAGATGAGCTTTGAAGGCAGACACAGGGTTTGAGTCAAGTATCATTAATGAAGTTGACATCCACGACCACTCAGGTGTGATAAAAGTGCAGGACAAAAAACTTTAAGTTTTTTGTCCTGCACTTTTAGTGTGTACTCTGATCCAAAGTCGGAGACAAAAAGTAGGTTTTATGACCTCTTGCTCATTTCATTTAGAAACTGGTTAGGTTCTTAGCTACTTTATCTGAACATTTTTAATTTTTGCATCACACTGAAATGATTGCACTCTTATTATGAGCTGCTTTACATATATTTACATATATTGTTAGGACTGTAAACCTTTATTTATTCCGTATAAATAAATAGGACCTGAGAAATGACCTGAGAAATGGTCAACCAGCGGCAGCTCAGGGTTAGTTGACCCCTTACACTGACCACAGGAGCCCCTTAAACAACTATGCCCCAAGTGTGGTCCTTTGCTGGGCCTGACAACCTTGTCAGTTTGAGAACCACGACTGACTTTTCTCAAAGCAGGCCCTTTTTGCTTTGAGTGCGCTTTCTGTTTGAGTTTCAGCTTCAAACAGTTAGCAACAAGGTGTCCAGGTTTGTGGCAGAAGAAACAAAGCTTCCTTTTGGGTCTTGAAACCACAACTTTTTCAGCCTTGTTAACTGGCCCACTCTTACCTCTCCAAGATGTATTATGGTGAGAAAGGATGTCTCATTCTACAGCATTTGTTTTATGAGTTAGGGTAAACTCATCTGCCAGCGTGGCAGCCTGCTGTAAAGTGATAGCCCTTTGTTCACTTAAATAAAGAGCAATACACTCAGGCACCGCGTTCTTGAAATCCTCCAACCGCACAAGCTCACGTAACGACCCCATATTGTTAACCTGGCTTGCAGAACACCACCTATCAAAAAGCTTTGCCTTCTCCCTATAGCAAAGTCAAGGTAGGACTGACCCTGCGCCAACTCCAAACCTCTAAAATGCTGCCTATAGGCTTCAGGTACAAGTTCATAGGCTTGGAGGACGGCACTGTTAAGCTTCTCATAAACTAAGCAGTCATTTATAAATGCATGTAAGAAATATCTTAAGAAATATCTGTAAGAAATACCTTGCAATTTCTGAAAGTATGGGTCTAAAGCAGTGGTCCCCAAACATTTTTGCCCCACGGACGGTTTAATATCAGACAATATTTTCATTTGAAGGTGTGGCGGATAAATGCAACAAAATAAAATCATCATCATCATCGTTTATTTATATAACACTTTAAAAACACACAAGGCTGACCAAAGTGCTGAACAACAGAAACATAATAGATACCATAAGAATAATAAATATGATAAAATAATAAACATAGCGAAAACAATAAAATACAGGTCAGTCAACCACTGAATCAAAACCCAGTGAATAAAAATGCGGTTTCAATCTGGATTTGAAAACCAGCACTGATGTCGATCGCCTAATGTGAAAAGGAAGATTATTCCAAAGCTCAGGAGCCATGATAGAAAACGTTCGGTCTCCTCTCAGTTTCAACCGTGATTTGGGGACTGAGAGCAACAGCTGCTCAGCTGACCGGAGCGAACGAGTGGGGACATAGGGCTTCAGCAAATCAGACAGATACGCAGGTGCCAGACCATTTAAAGATTTAAAAACCAATAAAAGAACTTTAAAATGAATCCTAAATTCAATTGGAAGCCAGTGCAGGGAGGCCAGGACCGGAGTAATGTGCTCAAATTTCCTTTTACCAGATAAAAACCGTGCCGCAGCATTCTGGACTAGTTGCAGGCGTGTCAGAGTGCCCAGTCCAACCCCTATTAAAAGGGAGTTACAATAATCCAAGCGTGAGGTTATAAAAGCGTGGATAACAGTCTCCAAGTCACGCCTTGAAAGAAAAGGTTTAACCTTCGACAGACGCCTGAGTTGATAGAATGATGATTTCACCACCGCATTCACGTGGCCATCAAAGGTAAGTGCAGAGTCGATTTTTAACCCAAGATTGGTAATCGAGCTCTTCAGGTGAGGGGTCAGAGCAGCAAGGTCATCATCAGGGATATCAGAGGAACGATTCGGGCCGAACAGAATTGCTTCCGTTTTACGTTCATTAAAATTTAAAGTTTTGAGCCATCCATGACTTAACATCACTAAGGCAATCAAGCAGGAGTCTAAGTGGGGAAGTATCAGAATGACTGAAAGGAAAATAAAGTTGGCAATCATCAGCATATAGATGAAATGAAACTTTATGTTTACGAAAGATCGCACCCAGTGGCAGGAGATGAAAACAGTAATGGCCCAAGAATAGATCCCTGTGGGACACCCCATGGCAGAGGGGCCACAGAGGACGTTGACGAGCCCAGCTTAACACAGAAGCTCCTGTTTGACAAATATGATTTTATCCACAGGAGTGCAAAGCCAGAAATGCCCACACAATGCTGTAAACGAGAGATCAGCAGGTCGTGATCCACTGTGTCAAATGCAGCAGTCATATCTAGTAAAATGATACGACCAAGACAAAAACTGTGGTATTTTGTTAATATAATGATAAACACGAATTCACTGTGCAACTTTATTAGCAGCGTCCTCCTGAAATGCACCAACAACACTGACAGTAACATCCTCCTCTCTGTCCCTTAATGCTCTCTGGTCGCTATGGTAACACGTAAATATTTCTTTCAAAATAAGACGCACAACTACAACACGGGAACGACCCAGGGAAACCGATTTAACCATAACAACCCCGAAAACCATAAATTTCACACCCGAATTGCAGAAGAACTCAAAGAATGAGTTTTGATAAAATCCATTAAGATTTACTTCATACCCACTTGAGGTCTTTAAGGCCAGTTTGATGATTGACTGGTGCTTTACACGTGTGGTGTGTCAACATAGAAAGCACTGAATCAAGATTTAAAATATCATATTTGACCTGTGACCTCTCATTCAGTGTCAGCAGATTAATCCTAATACCTTAGGTATTGTCACTTTGACCTTAAGATAATATAATATCTTGGTAGAGCCATTTAAAACTATGTTTCTTGTTGCCGTTATTTGCATTGACAGCACGCAGACGTAAGGGGGAATGATGTATGTGGATCTTAAATATCACATTATAGTTTGCATCCAAATATCATGAGCATATTTGACCCCTAACCTCACTTTTCCATTTCTCCAAAATACATTACATATTTAGAAATAACTAACTAATGTTTCTTTAACTAACTAGCCTAGTTAGTTGGAAATACACTGTAATATTAAACTGGATTATTAGTTTAAGTTTTTCATGTCCAGTTGTTTGCAAATCAGTTCCTGTGATTCATTACCTTCTCCTACATACTGTTCATTTGCAAAATACAACACTATTCCCTTAAAAGGAAAAACTGCACAGACACTGAGCTCGTAGTATCCAGGGACTGTTTTTTTCACCCCAGCCCTCGCCCCCATCACCCTCTCACCCCCTCAGGCATGCTCGTACCCATTAGTGCCTGTACCTATGTATGACCCTCTGTACCAGGCACTTGTTTGATCTGCACACCGTCGAGGTGGAGGATCATTGGTGAGCCGTCGGTGGTCAGGACTTTGGTCTTCTCGGCGTTAACCTTGAGGCCGTACAGTTTGGAGTAGAAAGTGGCATCATCAGTGGAGATACGCTCCAGAATTGGGCAGGCGGCGGCAGCATTCGCTTCCCTGCGCTGGTGCGTCTGGAAGAAGAATAACATCTCATTGGCGACAAAGATCCGCCTTTACCGAACCCTGATCCTGCCCATTCTACTTTACGGCGCGGAGACGTGGACAATGCTCAAACACGACCTGAGCAAGCTCGAAGTTTTCCAAATGCGTTGCCTTAGATGCATTCTCGGCGTTTCCCTTCGCGACCGTCATTTGAATGACACCATCCTCACCAGCTGCGGCAGCCAACCGACGATCGGCGACCTAATCCAGCACCGTTGGTTTGGCCACATTTGTCGAATGGACCCGAGCCACTACCCCCATGGCCTACTCTGGTTGACCCCCCCCCCCCCCACCAATTGGAGGGTGCATCAAAATGCATCAAAGAAGACATGGATGAAACAAATCCAGGATGATTTGAAGGCCCTTCGACTTGACCTCGAGCAGGCAAGAACCATCGCCTTAGATCGAAAAGCGTGGAAGATAATCGTTGGTCAAGCAAAAGAACCTGCGGCACCTACAGCAGCGTACTGGTTGCGCGGCAGACCACCGCCGCTGGTCGCCTGCTAAGGACAAGAAGAAGAAGAAGAAGAAGAAGAAGAAGTACCAGGCACTTTTCTAGTTCTCATGTGCTACCACCTTCTGGGAGGTAACGACTCCTCCTAGGGAGCAGGATTTACGGGATGAGCACAGGTTTACCTGACAGGTACCTGTCTGTGGGGTTTTTTACTATTTTTTTACTATTTACTATTTTCCTGAAATACCGACACATCAAACCTCAAATACACATCGTATCCAACCATGTTGGGCTTCCCTAACTTCACATCCGCCTCCGAAGCTCTAGGTAGACTGCAGGTAGTCTAGAGACTGTGGAGACTGAATTTAAGTTATGATATCAAGGCGTCTGTGGGTAGGTGTATACCGTTACATACAGTTATGGTAGGGTCACACTGAGTTTAGATTCTGGTGAGGAAGGGTTGGGGTATTAATGGAACACATTGTCTGTCTACAAAAACTGGAAACTGTTCCACACAGTTGTCTGTCCAGACTTGGATCAGCCCGGATGCTGTTTATGGGTTAGCCTCACCGGTTCTGAGCTGCGTCGTGTTGAAGCAGATGGTTTCAACGGGCCGTGTGATGATTTTATTTCTCTCAGTGTCTCTAAAGACAGGGAAAGTTTAACCGGAGGTCTTCATTGGACAGAAAGTATGCTGTGGTTTAAGGACTTGTTCTTTTATACAGTGGGGGTACTGGAGACCACTGTGATGTCTGTTTAGCGAGATTGATGAGGTCATCAAGAGAGACAGCATCAACGCTGTTTATATAATGGATCTGTCTGAGGATACAATAATTATAAGTGTAACAGGTCGCCTGCTATAAAACAACACAAGAGTAGAGGCTAGAAAGCAGCACCATGATGAATATTAAGTTGACTGCATATTGCTTTCCCACACACTTTGTAATATTCCATCACATTATGGCTTGTTTTCCTGCACTCCTCCGACAGGATGAAGAAGCTGACCTGGACATTTGACCGGCAGTGGGGAGCAGAAAGTCTGTCGCTGCCATCAGGAAACAAACAAGGCCTTAACGGTGCAGTTAAGGCCAAACTGCTCTCGCTAGTTTTAAATAGACTACTGGGCAGAGCAGCAATGGAAGAAGTGCTCACTTAATGAAAACTTTAGTACCACACACCATTCAGCAGTACAGTTTCTTATATTACTGGATGGATGCATCTAGAAGTGCATGAATGCTAATCTCTAACAATTTCAGACAGAAATGTCTTGAACTTTTGCAATGAGGGAATCAGGTTTTATTTATTAGACCCTGGATACACTGATGAACGTCCCTTTAATGTTGCAGCTGGTAAAGGTGGAGCTAAAGTATTGACTCAATACTGTGTAGTGCAGTGGCGGATCTAAGAGACTTTACATGGGGGGCAAAGGAGGGGCAAGAGGTCTAGGCACGATGGCACATACCTCTTCAGAGAAGTATGTGAAAATCCCCTACATGTAAATGGAGTCATCAAAATATCCACAAAATACTTAAAAATGATTTGTTGTATCATAACCAATTGGTTATCATGATCTGTCTATGATTTTCTTCCAGTGCATCACAGAATCATCCTGATAACACCATTATTATGGGAGATATATTGAGATGGAGCTGTATCGTGATTGTAATTATATGGGATTTAATATATGGGAATTACATAGAATATGGAAAACACCGACCTGTGAGCAGGACATTGGTCAACAAGGACAAACTGAAATGGTCAGACTGAGAAAACAAAATCAAAGCCAAGAGCTCCCTTTGATTGAGACAAAACAAAACAGGTTTCGGGCCATATCAGCTATCAACAGGGCTGAGTTCCCTGATTTTTCAAAGCTGACGGAGCGCCTACCTCTTGTTGGACTAAATGCCTGCTGCCCACTGCTGGCAAAGGTCAGCATCTGTGAATTAAATGTCCAGAACTTCAATGAAAATACTCCACAGGTTTTAATTTTTTTTCCTATGGTGTGAACAAAGAAGTTTGGTCACGTCCCCTCCACCCATCCCACCACACCCCTTTCACAGGGGAAATAAGGAGCCGCTGAAATAGCATTATGCTTACAACCTCTGTGGATTGCACATAGTTTTATAATGTGTCATATACTCCTCCTGCTGTCAGAACGATAAGTCAGAGCTCATGTTTCCACATTGATTTCCTCATAACTCTAAACTGTCCTGCACTGATATATATATCATCCATATTTGCATCAGCTAAATCACTCTGCATCGCTTCAGTGGGGGCATCATTCTAATCCCTGTGACTGATACTCCACCTAGAAACCAAGCAGCTCAACCAACAACATAGCGCATACATGTAATGCAGTCACATTTTGTTTCTGCATCCTGTCACAGTATGGGAAGTTTATTCAACCCTCCTGTTCCTATTTCCTCTGCAAGCACCATCCACTCTAAGGAAAAGCCTGCCTATCTGAGGGAATACCAGCTTACGACTGATGACTGATTTATTCTGACCATAAATAAGACAATTGCCTCTCAGCCTCTGAGGCTATTCTTGAACCTAAGGGTGTTCTCCTGGCTTCAAGGTGCATGAGTCAGTGTCTCTCCTGGAAGGTTTTTTTAAAGAGTATTCAATTGAATTGAATTCAATTTTATTTACACAGCGCCAAATCACAACATAAGTCGCCTCAAGGCACTTCATAGATACAGAGAAAAACCCAACAATCATATGACCCCCTATGAGCAAGCACTTTGGCAACAGTGGGAAGGAAAAACTCCCTTTTAACAGGAAGAAACCTCCAACAGAACCAGGCTCAGGGAGGGGCGGGGCCATCTGCTGCAACCGGTTGGGGTGAGAGAAGGAAGACAGGATAAAGACATGCTGTGGAAGAGAGACAGAGGTTAATAACAGGTATGATCCAATGCAGAGAGGTCTGTTAACACATAGTGAGTGAGAAAGGTGACTGGAAAGGAAAAACTCAATGCATCATGGGAATCCCCGGCAGCCTACGTCTATTGCAGCATAACTAAGGGAGGATTCAGGGTCACCTGGTCCAGCACTAACTATATGCTTTAGCAAAAAGGAAAGTTTGAAGCCTAATCTTGAAAGTAGAGATAGTGTCTGTCTCCTGAATCCAAACTGGAAGCTGGTTCCACAGAAGAGGGGCCTGAAAACTGAAGGCTCTGCCTCCCATTCTACTTTTAAATACTCTAGGAACAACAAGTAGGCCTGCAGAGCGAGAGCGAAGTGCTCTAATAGGGTGATATGGTACTACAAGGTCATTAAGATAAGATGGGGCCTGATTGTTTAAGACCTTGTATGTGAGGAGCAGGATTTTGAATTCTGGATTTAACAGGAAGCCAAAACAGGAGAAATCTGCTCTCTCTTTCTAGTCCCTGTCAGGACTCTTGCTGCAGCATTTTGGATTAGCTGAAGGCTTTTCAGGGAGTTTTTAGGACTTCCTGATAATAATGAATTACAGTCGTCCAGCCTGGAAGTAATAAATGCATGAACTAGTTTTTCAGCGTCACTCTGAGACAGGATATTTCTAATTTTAGAGATGTTGCGCAAATGGAAGAACGCAGTCTTACATATTTGTTTAATATGTGCATTGAAGGACATGTCCTGGTCAAAAATGACTCCAAGGTTCCTCACAGCGTTACTGGAGGCCAAGGTAATGCCATCCAGAGTAAGAATCTGGTTAGATACCATATTTCTAAGCTTTTCAGGGCCGAGTACAATAACCTCAGTTTTATCTGAATTAAGAAGCAGAAAGTTAGCGGCCATCCAGGTCTTTATGTCTTTAAGACATTCCTGCAGTTTAACTCATTGGTGTGTGTTATCTGGCTTCATGGACAGATAGAGCTGGGTGTCATCAGCATAGCAGTGTAAATGTATGCTATGTCTTCTGATGATGCTGCCTAAGGGAAGCATGTATAGTGTAAACAGAATTGGTCCTAGCACTGAACCCTGTGGAACTCCATAATTAACCGCTAACTTTCTGCTTCTTAATTCAGATCAAACTGAGGTTATTGTACTCGGCCCTGAAAAGCTTAGAAATATGGTATCTAAGCAGATTCTTACTCTGGATGGCATTACCTTGGCCTCCAGTAACGCTGTGAGGAACCTTGGAGTCATTTTTGACCAGGACATGTCCAGGTGACCCTGAATCCTCCCTTAGTTATGCTGCAATAGACATAGGCTGCCGGGGGATTCCCATGATGCATTGAGTTTTTCCTTTCCAGTCACCTTTCTCGTTCATTATGTATTAACAGACCTCTCTGCATTGAATCATATCTGTTATTAACCTCTGTCTCTCTTCCACAGCATGTCTTTATCCTGTCTTCCTTCTCTCACCCCAACCAATCACAGCAGATGGCCCCGCCCCTCCCTGAGCCTGGTTCTGCCGGAGGTTTCTTCCTGTTAAAAGGGAGTTTTTCCTTCCCACTGTTGCCAAAGTGCTTGCTCATAGGGGGTCATATGATTGTTGGGTTTTTCTCTGTATCTATGAAGCGCCTTGAGGCAACTTATGTTGTGATTTGGCGCTATATAAATAAAATTGAATTGAATTGAATTGTATATAATAACATCTTATAAAAAAACTGTAAGTTTGGATATTTACCATTAAATATCGTGGCGATTGTGGCTCAAAGAGTTGGGTGTTCGTCTTGTAACCGGAAGGTTGCCGGTTCGAGCCCCGGACAGTCTCGGTCGTTGTGTCCTTGGGCAAGACACTTCACCCATTGCCTACTGGTGGTGGTCAGAGGGCCCGGTGGCGCGATATGGCAGCCTCGCCTCTGTCAGTGCGACCCAGGGTGGCTGTGGCTACAATGTAGCTGCCATCACCAGTGTGTGAATATGTGTGTAAAGCGCTTTGGGGCCCTTAGGGACTAGTAAAGCGCTATACAAAATACAGGACATTTACTTCACCTACCGCCTACTGGTGATGGCCAGAGGGGCCGATGGCATGATATGGCAGCCTCGCCCCAGAGCAGCTGTGGCTACAACTGTAGCTGCCTCCACCAGTGTGTGACTGTGAGAGTGAATGAATAGTGGAATTGTAAAGCGCTTTGAGGGCCCTGAAAAGCGCTATATAAATCCAATCCATTATTATTATTATTATAAAATAGTTAAAGATCAGTTTATAAAGAAGTATCAATTATGTTGTTTTCTTTACATATTTATAAATATTTATTAAACTGACAGTATACTCAAAGCAGATGGAGGTAGATAAGGCTAATGCTTTTTCATTGGAAAACTGTCAACTTTTTTTTTCATGTGAATGTGATGGCCTTCTTTGAATTAATATTCATTTGTTTTTTATGTGTATTAAAACTTGTTACTTATATGTTGGAAATACAGATTTGATTGATTGATTGATTGATTGATTGATTGATTGATTGATTGATTGATTGATTGATTGATTGATTGATTGATTCTTCTTTCAGACGAACCAAATTCTGACAGCTGGATGTCTGTTACTGAAAAAAATCAGATAATGTGGGGGTGGCTGCGTTTCAGTCTGAGGTGGTCACGGCCACCTTCAGCTCTGGCCCTGTTCCTGTAGGAAATATCTGCTTCTTTAACAGCTACATGTACAACCACCAAGTCACTATTTTTTTCCTGTGCTACACTGTATGAGCCTCCTGTGTTGGAAGACCAGCTGCTGATGGGGTCTGCGATGACGCAGAAGCAGAAAAGTAAAGTAAAATATAATAATTAAGATTTGAATAACAATACTGTTTATCATTTACACTAATAAATCTCTATTTATCCTGAGTAAATAGCGTTTGAATGACTCATGTTGATTATAAGCCTTAATTCCATCGGTTCGTTTAGATTTCTTCAAATATATCGTGTTAAAATATTTAAGAACAATTTGCAATCAGCCTTTCTAAGACGCTTATTTTATTTTATTTTATTTTATTTTATTTTATTTTATTTTATTTTATTGATTGGTAAGGTACTGAGCCCAGGATCTCTTTATTTCGAACTTTTCTCTTGTTTTTTTGCCTTGGTACTTACTTTAACTGCCTCCACCTAAAGAATTCTTATTTAGATATCACACAATCATTTAAAATACAAACATGGCATTTTACGTTAAATTCAACATGCGTAATCGCAAATACAACATGTGATGTCCGTTTCTGAGGGGCAGATTTTCGAGTCGTTTCAGAGATTTAAACTTCCCGTTTTTGTACAAATCGAGAGAGAGAAGAGTCACCGGTGGGAGGAGAGTGCGGGGTTTAATTCACCTTATTCAAAGTTCGTGAGCGCGTGTTTTGATGGGCAAGCCTTTTGGAGAGCGTGGGGGCTGCGCAATCAGACGGACCCGACTGAACTTCCTTCCTCGCCTGGACCTGAGGGGAGGAAAAAAACGAAGGAGACGAGAAAAAAAGAGGTCGACGCTTTTATAAATGGGGACTATGCTCAGCTTTCAGCCGCTGTATCAGCTTCAGGTCGTCAAACACAGACGTTCACGCCACCGGAGTCACAATCGGAGGCCTTTTTAAGATCGGCACCATGATTCCGAGAATGCTTCTTTTCTCTCTGCTTTTCCTCTGCGGGCTGCAGGAAGCTCTCCTCTCTCCGCTCGTACGTTGTTCCAAGAATGCATTTTGTGCTTTCGACGTTCCCGTGGATCTTCGAGGCGCCAAAGAAACGTGTGAGAAATATTTTGGAAGCTTATATCAGTTCAACTCCAAGGAAGAACTTGGTGATTTAACGACTCTAACCAGACTCAGCGGTAAATACTGGCTCCAGAGCAGCGACGAGACGGGTCCGAACTGCCCCGTGGTCTCCATGATGGAGGGACAGGGCGCCACAGTGGTGAGGGTTCCGTGTCAAGACCAAAAGCTGGACGGATTTTTCTGCCAGATGACCCAGTATTGCAGTCCGTTGAATGCGTCGCCAGGCACAGCTGTGAACTACACCTTAGAGACCTTTAAGTTCGGTTATTCGGAGGTTTTTCCACTGGGAACCACGGCTGAAGAACGAAAGCTCGGTGGTAAATATCCAGACTCGAAGCACTTGTGCTACGACAAGTGGCTGAAAGCTCCGTGGAAATGTGAGGTGATGGGTGGAGGCTGCGAGCACGAGTGCGATTCTTCAGTACCCGGCTGCGTCTGTCCCACCGGGCTCGTCCTCCATCGTAATAACGTCTCTTGCTCCACGGGCCCGTGCACAGAGTGCGCGCAAGGATCCCAGCGGGAGGGTGACAGCTTCCAGTGCAAGTGCAACAAAGGCCACGACCTGGGCCAGGGGGGGAAGAGCTCCGTGGAGGCGGATGAATGTAAGGCATGCACAGCTGATCAGATGTGTGTGAGTACGCGCGAGGGCCATGAGTGCAGGTGCAGATTTCGCGGCTTCGTTTTGGAGGAGGGAGAGTGCCTAAATCTAACGATCTGTAAATCCTGCGAGCACGACTGCGCTAAAGTCAACGGGGAGTACCGGTGTGTGTGCCGGCGCGACTACATGGTGTCACCGTCAGACCCCACCAAGTGTACGCTGAACTGCACCGAGAGGGACTGCAGATGCAGCTCATCGGCAGGCTGCGAATGCCTCGATGGCTACGTTAAAGACAACGTGAACGGCACAGACTTTTGCACAGATATAGACGAATGCGAGGCTCAGCGTATGTGTGACCACGTGTGTGAAAACTTCTTCGGTGGTTACAGGTGTCGCTGCCGCGAAGGCTTCCAGCTGCGGGACAATGGCAAGTGCGTGAGCCTGTCCGAGGAGCAGGAGGAAGAAGACGATGGCTCAGGCTCTCCCTCTCTGAGCGTCACATCAACCGGTGAGCCGACCAGCGCTCACCCGGCTTCACTGCCCCCCTACATCAAAACCGGCAGCGTCCTGGGCATCGCCGTGTTCATCGTGCTGGTTGGCGTGCTGCTGGTTTTCCTGCTGAGGAACATCTTTAAACGTTGCGGCAGTCTTGAACTCCCACCCCTCAAACGACCAGATATAGATATCTTCTATCTGCAGCAGGTGACCACGGAGACCTACAAGAGGCTGTCCTTCGACAAGCAGATTAAAAATGACACCCAGAAACTTGAACTGAACCTGTGAAGTCGCACAGCTGAGCCTTCATTTCAAGTCAAACGCACTGGTTTCTCCGCGGAGAGGCTTCATAGCCCAGCACTGCAATAAATGGCACATAGTAAATTTAGAGTATAGACGCTGCACATTAAGATATTCATCTGAATGTTTTCTACATGGGAGCACAGTTACTGGCCTATGGTTTGTATTCCACTAAAACACATTCTGCTCAGTTTATGGGGTGTCATTTGTGCCAAAATTATGCTGACAAGCGTGGAGTCATTTATTTCTTGTCTACTTTGAGCAAAATTGTTTTCGCATGCAGGCTGTTTGAGTTAACCCTCACAGCACCTTTAATTTTGCTCTCCTGCATTGTTCAGCATGTGGGCCCGATGTGCCGCTTGAGCGTTATGTCTTTCTTCTAGTTATTTGTAAAGAAAACATATTTTTGAATTGTATGTAATAATATCCAGAATAAGAATTCATTTTTCAACAACTGCTCAAACAAAATCCAGAAAAATATACAAAAAAATAGTTTTCAATTAAATATTAGATGGAACTGCAAAAAGATGTTGGAAGATGTCGTGAAAAATCATCGCACAGTCTGTTTGTTAAAATAGTGTGGCACAGATTAATTCAGGATTCGATTCAAAGTTGAAAAGCAGAAACAAATGCTTCATCGGATATATTCAGACATCATTTTGGCACAGGTGGATAAATTACCGACAGTTTGCAGTAATGTATAAATGATACTATGATGGAAGAAATCTGACAGTAATGGTACTGAAAAGTTTATCTATAGCTAGAGTCCCATTCCAAATAAGCTCATAACAGCCATGCTGTTACAAGGCGATCCATCTTATTGGTCCTCAAGAAAATGCTTTTGTATTTGAGAAGTTAAACCTTGCGGTCACTCTCCAGTTTTGAAGGAGCTACTGTTGCTCTTTGTAGCCTTAACGACTTACCGTGACTGACGTTTGCTCACAAAATTGGCCCCAAACATAAGACATTTTGGAGTGAATCGCCAAATTCTCTTTATGTATGATTTCCCTGGATGTAAAACTTTGATTTTTATGTTTATTTTTTTGTGGACATGAGGAATGTCCATAAAAAAATTCCCTTGAATTCCCTTGAATAAAAGAGGGAAGAAATAGTATTCTAATGGAGACTCTTTGTGTATCAGAAACAAACATTTTGTCATGTCTGTGCAATCCTAATGCTCGCATCATACGAGGTTGAATGTTATGGTCTTTGCTGTGTAACAGAGCGATCTGGACTGATCATGAATGTAAATCTGTGCTGCTATGGTTTTGTATATAAAATACCACTCTGTGCAACTGTTAGCTTTCACTTGTTACTGTCTTTGCTAATTTTGGAGTCAATATTACCCTTTTTCTTTCCTCATATTTTATTTTTTTAGACAAACCTGGTGTAACACTGTTTAAATTGCTATTAAATGGTTAACTTTCAGAATCAGAAACTTTATTGTCATTGTCACAGGTACAACAAAATTAAGAATGGTCCCCGATCATTGCATCATCCCTAGTAATATCAAAATATAAATAAAACAATAAAATTCAATAAATAAAATACTTAAAATACTAATAAGACGTAACAGTAAACATTCCCACTGGTCCAAAGGCCACAGGACTCTTTGGGAACTCAAGAGTCCTTTAAAGTCACACAAGACGGGCTGATAAATGTGCACTTGTTTTGCATGTGATAAATCAGTGATCATGCAAACCAAAGTGAAATATTTTGATAAATGTGTTATCATTTCTCTGGTTTTACCATTTCTGCTGTCTGTGTCAGAGCTGGGGTCACACTCAGACACATTGTCAGTGTTAGCAGTGAAAAAAAAAGATGTACGCCTCTGGGTGTGAAAAGCAAAAGATAACACAAAGGGAACAAATGCAGGGGGATAAAGGTATGTTTCCATCAACAATTACTGTATTTTATGACCTCATTAAAGATAAGACTCAAACATGCAGACCAGAGAACATATGTGATGTTCATGTGTGAGTCATGTTCCTACATAGTCCTGATGCTTTCATCCTGTAATGTAAAAATGCTGCATTAGCTAAAGTTATACTATAAGGATAAGTTGTTACTGATTTGGCTGCTTTTTCTGGAATAAATGTAACCATGGATTCCTGACCCGACGGACTGTGCTAGTCACATAGTCAGAGGGATGTCCTCTGATCCTCAGCATATCCCACTGACGTGCTATGTAACCTGCATTGTGTCTTTATGAATCAGAACCTCTGATTTCTTTGCAGTTATAGTCCAAAATTGTTACACTTCCTTTAGCTGTTTCATTTAGTAAGACCGACTTTGGGTCTTGTTCCCTTGCAAAAGCTACAGTTTGCTATAAGTTTTTAAAATAAACTCAACTCATTCCATCACGTGTCCCCAGGAGCACTGTCAGAATATTTGGAAGCAACAAACAACAACAAAGCCGCCGTGATGCTCCCCCATGACGACAGAACAATGGGTGAGTGTTTCCTACAGATTAATATGGACTAGCCTGTGAGATATGTTTATCACTAACAAATGCATTTGCTTTTAATATGACATATTTGTTGTTTTTATTCCATCTCTGAAAAGTGAAGAGCTCTTTTCCCTACAAATATTTGGTCTTTCAATTTTTCTTCTCTATCCTTTTTATATAAGAAAATGATTTTTAGGTTTGTGTTAAATTGCATTTGATATATCCTCTTTGGTCAAGCTGACGGAAAAGCTTCAAATGAAACTATGCGCAGGGCTCCATAACAACTTGGGCCTGCTCTGAGGGCATCATAGAGCACACAACAACAGAGCCAAGCAAAAATGCATGGAATTCTGCTTTTAAAAGGCTTATCTCTTGTCTTACATGAAAGTCAACTCTTTACAGCTGTTAATTTCGTTCTTATTCTACCTTGTTGTGAGATAGTAATACTTGAATGCCCAAAAAAAACATGTAAAAACTGTAGAACCTGAGGGAAGCGGGGTTAAAACATCTGACCCCAGAAATGCTGCTCGATAACAGACATGCTACATAGAGAGAGATGGGAGGGGTTTATTGCAAACAGAGGGGAGGGGTCCGTTTGATGACCTCCGCCCCCCTTACGTGCACACGGCTTCGCTGCGTACGTGCGTAAAAGCCGTGCGTAATTGTGGGGATGTGGTCTAGCCCGCTCAGAGAGCTGAGGGGCAAAGTGAGGAGCAGCCGGCTGATTAAGAGCGACTTCCTTCCTCTGTCGGGACACTGACATGGAGTTGATGGGCTATAAATGCCAGCTAAAGGGTTCTTCACAAAAGCAGGCCCATACTCTGACGGGACGCACATAAACTTGAAGGAAGACAGCCGAGGGTCAAACATGAATCCTGTCCTGCAGTTGGCGGTCCTGCTGCTGCTCTCGCTGGTGAACAGAGTCGGCAGTATAGCCCCGAGTGGGGGGTACTGTATCAATAACCAGTGTTTTGCTGTGTTCAGAGACCCTAACGATTTCAGCAGAGCGCAAAATGAATGTAGAGATCAAGAGGGGCAACTAATGACCGTGCGCTCATCTGTAGCACACGATGTTCTTTCTGTTCTGCTGGGAAACTTTAAGGGGAGCTTCTGGATCGGTTTACATCGACCACTCCGCTGCCCAGACCCCGTTGCCAGGCTGAGGGGCTACGAGTGGGTAACTAAAGACGACGAGAGTGACTTCTCAAACTGGCTGCCAGACTTTAACATGAACTGCTCTTCTCAGCGCTGCGTCTCAGTTTCCCCAGAATTGGACTTCAGATGGAGCCAGAAACCGTGCCAGGATCAGGCCGCCGGGTTTCTCTGTGAGTACACCAGCGTTGGCATGTGCCAAAGTCAAGAAGAGTCACCGGGAGAGACTGTCATGTACACCACTCCGTATGGGTTTGTGGTCAGAGACTTGCTGTCTGCGCCTCCTGGAAGCACCGCTCTCCGGATGCCATCTGAGACCAAATATCTGTGCTACGCAGAGATGTGGCAGCCGGCGCCCTGGAACTGCGAGATTGACGAGGGCGGGTGTGAATATAAATGCACGGAGAGTCCTAACAAGATGCCTTCGTGCTACTGCCCACCAGGAAAAACCCTTAATCCTGCGAATAAAGTGACCTGCGAGCAGCAGCTCGTGGGAGACCCGTGTCTGGCGCTGAGCTGCGAGCAGATCTGCTACATGAACGGAGACTCCTACGCGTGCATGTGTGATCGTGGCTTTCAGCTGGCGGATGACGGCAGGTCGTGCGTGGACTTCAATGACTGCAACGACCCGCGGCAGTGTCCCGGGGAGAACTCCGTGTGCGTCAACAAACCCGGCGGGTTCGAATGCATCTGCAAGGCGGGATACTCCACGCGCAACGGCCAGTGCGTCGACGTGAACGAGTGCGTGTCTGGTCCGTGTGAGCATGAGTGTCACAACACCCACGGTAGCTACAAGTGCTCGTGTTATGATGGATACCGAGTGGACCCGAAGTCAGCGAATAAGTGCAAGCTGTTCTGCGGGAAGGAGGAATGCCCCGCGGAGTGTGACCCGAACAATAATTTCCAGTGTTACTGTCCCGACGGCTACGTAGTCGAGGAGAGAGTGGACAGTACCGTGTGCATAGACATGGACGAATGCAGTGACCTTTACTGCGAACAGAAATGTCAGAACACATTCGGGAGCTACGTGTGCTTCTGCTCTCTGGGATATGTGCTAGTGGACGGATACAAGTGCGTAGAAAGCGATGACGACAGCTCTGAAGGGACATCGGCACCAGACACTCCCACTACCGTATCGGTACCATATCCAGATCCAACCAGGCAGCCCTCGGGGGGAGTGCCACCGGGGGGTCTGGTGGGAATAATAATTTTCACTGCGGTTTTTATCGTTCTCGTGGTCTTTCTGGCGGATCGCGCCATCAGACGCAGGGCGAAGAGGACGAACAGCATTGCGCTCAAAGCTGAGGAGGGCGAGGATCACGGCTTCCATCAAGTGAAAGCTGAAAGCTGAGCCAAGCAGAGACGGTTTAAGCATGACACGTGAATGTACAGTGAGAGGTTTACCGGAACTTTGCAGATTGCATTAACAGTGGAAGGAAAAGGGAAAGTGTCCACAGCACTGCAGAAATATTACATGTTACAAACAGTTTTTTTTGTGGAAGGACATGCCCTTCATTTTATTTACCATTCAGGTACAGATGCCATGTGATGACAAAGGACTTCAAATTCTAAAATATTAATAAATGTTTTTGAAATGTAAATGTCTGGGGCTTCTTTTTCCCTTTTAACCTTTTTTCTGAATCGATAGAAAACAGCATGTCACCCTTTGAATGCACAGCACCCTAAACCCACCACTAAATCGATCACTTTGTTGGCAAAACCTTAAACACTTTTGCCTTGTTGGAAATAGTTTGCAGATCTTGTTTGATCTTACTGTAAACAGATTTTGCACAAAGCTGGCATCAGGAAGCAGAAGTTAAACATATCTACAGCACAGACGTCATTTACTAAATATAATGACCGGAAATACCTTCACTATAAGCCAGCAAGAGTGAGCTCACACTTGCTACCAATATTGAATGGGAACAATCTAAGAGGCAGATAAAGAAGAGTGCCACAGAAGGAGGGGAGAGATGAGAAGGGTCATTTCAGTGGAAATTTGAGCAACTGTGATAAATTGTGTTCTTGAGAATTGAATGCAACCCCACATGAATTTTTTTAAGGAAGTGTACAAATAAAAATAATTTCACCATTCTTTCCTGAAATAAGTGTTTGGCCTATTTAAACGAACTCACTGATGAAAGCGCTCATTGTCATATTTTCCTAATAAACTTTACAAAAGCATTAATCAGTTAGTTTCCCAACAAAACACTAGATCTAGCAACCACTCAACATACTCATGTTTCCAGTATCAGTATTATAACATCTGAAGGATTAACTTGTGAAGTCAAGCTTAGTGTTTTTAGGGACTACATTAAGAGTTAATGTCAGATAAATAACTGCATAAATATTTAGGCAGAATAACACACTTGTAAATTCACAATATCATTCTGACATTACATATCTGTGTCTTATTTATTCACATAGTTATTTATTTCATCTTGACCTATTTATTTATTTAATTTTGAACACTTTGGAGTTCCATAGTAAATATGCCACCATGATGAAAAGTAAGTGGTGAATATTTTGTTTAGCAAAATCTCCCAAAGCAGTTCTTCATCACGTAATACACTCAGTGCTGATGTGTGGTGTCTGTGTGCTTATTTCTTAGATAATGAATGATTGACACGGTCCTTTAATCATACAGAGATGTGTGATTATTTATATGAACAACATCTACGTGATGTGGAGGGAGAAAAGTTTGAAACTCGCCACCTTATAAGTAAATGATATAAAACATAAACATTTACTGTTGGGTTTTACCAAAAATACAAAAATAAACTGACAAAAATTACTGGAATATCTTATGATTGGTTAAGACGTTTGTCTTGGCAGTGGTGAAAAGAAGGGCAATGGCCTTCCTTGTTTTCACGCACAGCTTGACTGCGCCATCATGTGGAGAAAATGGTGACTTACAGCCTCAGGAAGGACCCAGCATAGTGTTTCCAGTGACGAGTCACACACAGGGAGGCTGCATAGGAGGATGGAGAGATGACGATTCTAAGGACTGACTGAATCGTCAGGGTCCCTGAGTCCCTGAGACATCTGGTTGAAGTTGTGTACCTCCAAAAGAGCAGCAGGTCAGCTGCTCACAGCCTGTACACAATAGACAATAAGCAATAGAAATTATTGTGAGTTATGAGTCTTTTCCCCCACACTGAGCCATTACAGCCAATTTTAATGTTCCCACATCTGCTGAATCCACTTTAACCTCTGACTGTACACATTTTCCACCCTCTACCATGTGGGCTAAATTTTTATTTTCCTTCTTTTTCTTCTGATTCAAGCTGAGCATAATTAGAATAAAAAAGTTAGACTAAGGTTTGTATTCCAATCTCCTGATATTATTTTACCATCATGTTAATATAGCACAGAGAAATAGAAACATCATGCAAAGAGCTACTTTATACTTTCTTGAGTACATTTCAGAGCCTGTACTTTTTTACTTTTACCCGAGTAAAGAATTTCAATCAGTACCTCAACTTTTAACAGTAGTATTTGTACTTCTACTTAAGTACCGAATGTTTGTACTTTTGTGACACTGTTGAGCTCATGTTATTCCATTATAAATATATTATGATTAACATATAAAATAAGCACAGTGCTGGTGTGTAGTGCTGTTACATTCATTTTTAAAAGAAATATTATTCATTTGATTTTTTTTTAACTTAAAAGTCAACAAGAGCAACACAAACCCCTGACCTATTAAAATGTCTTTTTGTTCCTCATTTCCTCTGAATAAATCCTGAGCAGGCTCAATGAGATGGAGGAACAACACAGTGACAAACCCGACTGCTGAAGTTCTGTATGAACTGGAAAAACTACGAACATCCAAGGAAAAGCTGAGTTTATTTTCCTCAAAGCTCAGATGGAACATGTGGCTCTTCCCCTAGCTTCTTGTGTCACTTTACAGTTTTGCCATATTATTGTGTTATTTGTTGAAATTTAGGGTCTGTGAGCAAAAGCAGAAGTTTTTGCTCGGGAAGTAACTGTGACCTCATTTTCAGAGGTTTCTTGGACATCTAATGGTTGTGAAATATGTCCAACTTTTCTCTTCTACTTAAACAACAGAGCACCTTGAGCACAGAGGAGAAAAAGGTGTGCACTGAGGATGATTTTGAATTTTGAGTGTTGTCAGACTGACAACAGTCTGGGGATTAACAGTATATAGAAAATGAACACAAGGATCAGATTGTACTTTGCTCCTCATTGTCTTTGAAAAAACAAGAGCAGACAAAACCAATTCAGTAAATGCACTTTTATGTGTTTGGTATAGTAATCTGTCTTAATCTGTTTTTATTTTAACGTTTTATTTCCTATATGGGGAAAGTCGTGTCAGCCTTGTGCTGAGAGGGCTCTGGTCGTCTGCGCACCGCTTTACAGTCAGGAAATCTTGTCTCACATCACTTTATACTGTAAGACAAAGACCCTACAGTGTTGCTCTAGGACAAATGTTTGCTCAGATTTACTGATGTAGTAAATGCAATTTGGTAATCAAAGGCGAGTTTGTGGCCATAACTGACTACATATACATGCTGTATCATGAGTGGGCAGACAAGGATGTAAATAAAGGAGAAGGAAAGCCAATATTACAGTATAGCAGACACTCTGCTTGGTAGCTTTGACGGGGCTCGGGTGGTCCTCTGGTGGTACTTTTCTGCATTCAAAATGACATAAATTTTAACATAAACTGACTGAGATTTTTCACAGTAAGTGTGATCAGTAGCCTTTTATATTTAAATACATACATGTTACATACTAATATAACCAGAACAGAGCATAACAGTGTTGCGTAAAAGAAGGCAAAGTTTACAAAGGAAGGAGAGATTTGTTCACTTGGGAAATTGCGAAATTGTCGTTTTGTCAGACTGGAGAAGATCAACTCTCAGTCCAGACAGAGCGAGGTGGTGCAGGTTTGAACGGGTTTGTCGCTTCGTCCGGTACAGGTAAGATTTTCACTTTATTATCAGCTAATTTGTGAGGAGAAAGCTCGGTACCGCCTCGCCCGCCTCCCCGACCGTCTAAGGAGAAGGTTAAAAAGTGTGTTTGTGTTTCCGACTCGGAATCAACCAGACAACGTTGTTAAAAAATAGTCGTACTGTTCAATAAGCCCGTCAGTGTAATGAGAGCTCGGACTGTAAACACAAAACAAACTCGGACTGTAAACAAACCGACAACAACTCCGAAGTGATTCACCTGCAGGCAAACGGCAGCAAACGGCTAACAAGTAATGCAACGTAAAAGGTTCAAACCTTTAGTAGGCTGTGCTGAAATGAAGATACTGAAATTTTACAGACTACAGCTTTATTATCAACAAACAAAATGTCAAATCTCGTTCGTGCTTGCCACCTCGCTAAACCCAGGGGCGTCACCAGGGGGTTAAATATTTCCAAACTTGGTATTTGTGCACAGGATTACGCTGATGTTCAAACTCCTACCATGTTTTCACCTTAACGCAACTGCAAGGTTATCTTTCATGCACAGAAATGATTTAGTGTATAATGAACTTCTAACGTATGGACAGAACAAATTAAGAGTTGTTGATTCTTATTATTTATTGTGCTTGTTGTAACTTTATGCAGTGTTGTTCCAACTGCTGGTTTAACGTGGGTTGCGGTCAAAGTCAACTTTAGATCAAGCACAGAGGACTGAGACGAGGCTATGGTGGAGGTCAGGTCTTTTACTCAGCTCGCTTTCAATCACATACAATACCCCAGTACCACCTACTGGTGGGAGGTAGTAATAGCTGCTGCTTATTACAATATACCACAGTGCTTTCGTTAAGTCGCAAACCCCTGTGTGTCTGAAGGGTTTGCAGATTCTAATGCAGGGCTGAGGAATAAACACGTTGCTGAGTCTAGCTAGCACTGGGTGCAGCCAGTAACTGTTAGCTGGGTTTCACCACAACTAAGTTAGTAGGTAACTAAACTGGATGCACAGCAGTTTTTGTGCTGTCCCTGCCTTTTGGCACCTTCTTCGGTTCCTCTTCTGGTGGGACACTGCACTGGGACCTTTTGTGTGCTTTGCTTCTGGGAACTTTCACAGTTACAGGAATGGCTGTACAGAAACTACCAGGCCCATTTTTTCTTTAGGGCTCAAATGTTTCAGCCAGGTTTCACAGGCTCTGTTGTACTTAACTTGAACAAAAATCTACTCCCAGCGATAGATAAAGGCAACTTTTGGACTGAATTGAGACAGAAAAAAACTAAAACTAAAGGTTTAAACATTTGACAGGCACAAACGTTAATATAATGAACTTATATCGGGAGTGGCAGGTGTAGCACCAGGATCAATCACTGCAATATGACACATTCTGCTGTCCGGTCCATATTAGCTCAGGCAAACACGCCAGCTAGTCAAAGGAGCTTTGTAGTCCGAGTTGACATCAGATATGAATTGCTGTGTTAAACACTTGTGCGAGTGAACCATCAACCTGCGTGTTTATGTTCTCACTTTATTGAATATTTCACATATTTGTTCAGCTACAACAATGAAACACGATTACCTAATCAAAGCTTTGCTGTTTGTGTCTGTACAGATTGAGGACAGAATGTGGATGTTGGTCCTTCAGTTGATTTGCACTGGTTTGTGCCTAAAGGTACGTTTATAATACTGACTTCATTCAGCTGATTGGTTTCAAACATAACAGGACCACAGAATATAATGACTAATCTCAAATCCATTCATCTATTAAGTTAGTCGTTTTGGATTTTTTAAGCAGTCTTCAGGAACAGTTCTCCAGGCTTCTTGAATGACATTCAAAACTTTTCTTTGGATGTTTCTTCTTTTGTTCTCTTCTCTGACAAGATCATCCCACATTGCTTCAACAATGTTGAGGTCTGAGCTCTGGGGAGGTCAACCATGACTGATGGTGTTCTGCTGTGTTTTTCTATCCATGTATGCTTTTCTGCATTGGCACTAGCAGTGTGTTTGGGATAACTGTCATGCAGAAAATGGACACCGTTCACTATCCAAATTCATGGTGGGTCTAAAATCTGACCTTTCCACTGAGACCATTTCTGATGAGGCTTCAGTGAACAGTAGATGGGTCAACTGAAGGCTCAGATGCATGTCTCAGGTTCTGTCAGGTCATTGTGGGAATTTTGAAGTGGGATTTCTTCTTTTCCCCTTCATTTGTCAAGTTTGTGCAGGACACACTGTCAACCATGATGGGAAAATAATATTTTTTTGCTAGTCAAACCTGTTACTTTGGCATTTTTGGTGCATTTAACTTCAGAAATTGGAACAAATGATGTGTTTGCTACAGGTTGCTGGTATAAAAGTGCCTAAAATACAATTTCAAATGGGTTCTTTGCTAAATAGAGAAGACACATGTTCAGCCCTTGGGTTAGGCACCTTTTTGTCTTTAGGCCAGTGTTAAGTGGCGTTACAAATGACAAAAACAAACATGTAAAGGTGTAAGTATCATACTGAAAATGAGTGAAACAGTAGCCAGAGAAACACTATCAGACTTTCAGAGGGCCTGGATAACTGTTGCTGAAGACCAGGTAAGTCTGCTTCCATGGAAGTAGGGCTGCCACGATTAGTTGACTATCAAAATCGTCGACGACTAATTTAATAGTCGATGCGTCGTTTGAAGCTTTGTAAGATCCCAAAAGACGCAGGAATAAGTAGCAGGATTTAAGAGTGTAATAACGGACTGAAACGGAAGATGGCAACACTGCATGTACAAGGATGCCAGCTGCCGTTAAACCCCGAAGAAGAAGTAGCTCTGTCCCAGAATAGACCCTGTCACTACCCGATCCGTACCGGAAACCCGATCGGTACCCCGCATGCGCGAAAGGTTTCTACTTCCGGTCGTAGCGTTTTACGATAGTTACAGGTCAGAGTATCTGTTAAGATGTTAAGAATAACAAGTATATCTTAAAATGTTTGCAATAATGAAGCATTTCAGTACAATGTAGACAAAAACGAAAAACAAAAAGATAATTACGGATCAGGACTCTCCGATCCTTACTGCGCATGTGTAAAGTCTGACCGTACAAATCGGGTCTACCCGATCCGTACCGCGCATGTGTAGATGTTTTCTTCTTCTTCTGTTCGTTTAATGGCAGTTTACTCCCCAGTGTACGAGGATACCGCCACCTGCTGACCGAGCGAATAAACCCTATTATAAACTGAATTATCGTCATTACAAACGTGTGTTAAATTTGATTTAGTGATAGTCGAGTGTGTTTATGCTTGTCTGTGAGGAGAGGATTGTTGGAATAGTGATGATGATGTGCGCTATCACTGTCAATTGTCAGTAAACACTTAATCTGGCTGATGAATCTACACGTGAGATATTACAAAGTCTGTATTATTAACTCTGTAATTAGGCGCCATTCTTCTTATTTTACGGCGCTGTTGCTCAATCGGGGGACGCTCTCTGTTGAGGAGAAAAGCATGAATTTCTTTGTAAACGGATTATCCATTGTTTAAATGTCCCGGGCAGTCGAAAAGGAGGCAGAGCTGTTGAGAAATGCTAGGAGCTAACTGGGCGCTAACTGTATCATTCAAATATATTGAATGTCGCAATGTTGGCAAAGAGAGGAAGTGACGTAAGATTTGCACATGCGGGGTACCGATCGGGTTTCCGGTACGGATCGGGTAGTGACAGACCCTGTGCACGAGAAAATGCTAACTTCCTGGTTTGAGACCGGATGTGGGGTAGTACATTTCCAGTAGCTTTACTTTGTGGTCAATCGCTACTGTGAAGATATACTCCATGTGCCAAAACTCGAAAACGGAAAGATGGCGTTAAGTTACAAAGAGCAGAAGGTGGGAACGCTCACCGCTGCTGTGTCATAAAAAATCTAATGATCAATTTTGACGTTTAAAGCGTTTAGATCGATCAGTTGTTTACATCACTCAACACAAGCAGAACTGCATCACTGCAGCAGAAGACACATCGTCCACATTCAGAAACACATCTCTGTATAGTGACTGGTCTTATGATTTAAACAGGCAAATGTTCAGCATTCAAACTACAGGTGACGAATAGTCAAACCAGATGTTTCCCCGTTATGTTGATATCAGCTTGTCAAGTACACACCTACACAGCATGTTAACAAACCGTGAAAAAAGCCACACAAAAAATGAATGATTGCTGGTAACGGTTTCTATACATTAGTATGTACAAAGGGTATGTTGTGACTTACCTTCAAAATTACAGCGGTCCCTCGCTATAACGCGGTTCACTTTTCACCTCGCTGTTTCGCAGATTTTTTAGTGCAAGTTTGCTTATTTTTACGTCACATTGTGTCCTGCGTCCTGATCGCTGCAGACGATCTCCTCCGTGACGTCTCTCCTGTACAGTACAGAATCGCTGCATCGATCGCTAGCAGTGTGACTGCAGTACTGTATGTCCACGAAACGTTTTGCATCGTCAAAAAATAAAATTGGCTACTTGATTTCACCTCTCGCTGGTTGTTTTTAGAACATAACACCCGCGATAAACGAGGGACAGCTGAGAAATATAACATTTGAATCCCTTTTCTCTTTTGCTCTGAGGCGCGTGGAAAAAATATCGACAAGTCGATGAACATCATTTACAGATACAGTGGGGCAAAAAAGTATTTAGTCAGCCACCGATTGTGCAAGTTCCCCCACTTAAAATGATGACAGAGGTCAGTAATTTGCACCAGAGGTACACTTCAACTGTGAGAGACAGAATGTGGAAAAAAAATCCATGAATCCACATGGTAGGATTTGTAAAGAATTTATTCCTAAATTAGGGTGGAAAATAAGTATTTGGTCACCTCAAACAAGGAAAATCTCTGGCTCTCACAGACCTGTAACGTCTTCTGTAAGAAGCTTTTCTGTCCCCCACTCGTTACCTGTATGACTGGCACCTGTTTGAACTCATCATCTGTACAAAAGACACCTGTCCACAGCCTCAAACAGTCAGACTCCAAACTCCGCCATGGCCAAGACCAAAGAGCTTTCGAAGGACACCAGGAAAAGTATTGTAGACCTGCACCAGACTGGGAAGAGTGAATCTACAATAGGCAAGCAGCTTGGTGTGAAAAAATCAACTGTGGGAGCAATCATCAGAAAATGGAAGACATACAAGACCACTGATAATCTCCCTCGATCTGGGGCTCCACACAAGATCTCATCCCGTGGGGTCAAAATGATCATGAGAACGGTGAGCAAAGATCCCAGAACCACACGGGGGGACCTGGTGAATGACCTGCAGAGAGCTGGGACCAAAGTAACAAAGGTCACCATCAGTAACACACTACAACGGCAGGGAATCAAATCCCGCAGTGCCAGACGTGTTCCGCTGCTGAAGCCAGTGCATGTCCAGGCCCGTCTGAAGTTTGCCAGAGAGCACATGGATGATACAGCAGAGGATTGGGAGAATGTCATGTGGTCAGATGAAACCAAAGTAGAACTTTTTGGTATAAACTCAACTCGTCGTGTTTGGAGGAAGAAGAATACTGAGTTGCATCCCAAGAACACCATACCTACTGTGAAGCATGGGGGTGGAAACATCATGCTATGGGGCTGTTTTTCTGCCAAGGGGACAGGACGACTGATCCGTGTTAAGGACAGAATGAATGGGGCCATGTATCGTGAGATTTTGAGCCAAAACCTCCTTCCATCAGTGAGAACTTTGAAGATGAAACGAGGCTGGGTCTTCCAACATGACAATGATCCAAAACACACCGCCCGGGCAACAAAGGAGTGGCTCCGTAAGAAGCATTTGAAAGTCCTGGAGTGGCCTAGCCAGTCTCCAGACCTCAACCCCATAGAAAATCTGTGGCGGGAGTTGAAAGTCCGTGTTGCTCGGCGACAGCCCCAAAACATCACTGCTCTCGAGAAGATCTGCATGGAGGAAAGGGCCAAAATACCAGCTACTGTGTGTGCAAACCTGGTAAAGACCTATAGTAAACGTTTGACCTCTGTTATTGCCAACAAAGGTTATGTTACAAAGTATTGAGTTGTATTTTTGTTATTGACCAAATACTTATTTTCCACCCTGATTTACGAATAAATTCTTTACAAATCCTACCATGTGGATTCATGGATTTTTTTTTCACATTCTGTCTCTCACAGTTGAAGTGTACCTCTGGTGCAAATTACTGACCTCTGTCATCATTTTAGGTGGGGGAACTTGCACAATCGGTGGCTGACTAAATACTTTTTTGCCCCACTGTATATTGGATAAATGCCCAAGACATCTATAGAAATGTAAATCGCCGCTTGATTCAATCATTTGCTTAACTTGGGGGAGCAGCACAGCAAAGAAGGACTCATCCAGGCTGGAGAAACTGATCAGGAGGGCTAGCTCTGTGGTCGGCATGAAGCTGGACACTCTGGTGACAGTGGCAGAGAAAAGGACATTAAAGAAACTGATGGACATTATGGACAATGCCAGGCATCCTCTGCACACGGCCATTAACAACCAGAAGAGTCTGTTCAGTGACAGGTTGCTTCTCCCAAAGACAAGAACTAACAGACTTAAAAACTCCTTTGTCCCACACGCCATCAGACTGTTTAACTCCTCTCTGGAGGGGAGAGGGAGGGGAAACAGGAGGACAAAGGAGGGAACAACTAAGCTGTAGTGCCTCTTCACCTCACTGTGCAATACCTTTTGTGCAATACTTTTGTAAATAGTCAACAGTGCAATAGACTCAATACTTGAAATGTGCAATTCACTTGTATTTTTATTTTTATTCCTATTTATTCTATTTATCCCCTTCGTATATTTTATTTATATTGTCTCTGTATTTATATATATGTGTGTGTGTGTATAACTCTGTAACTTCTGTCGGTGCTGTGCTTTTTTGGAAATCGAATTTCCCAGAGGAACCCACCCGAGGGATTAATAAAGTTCTATCTAATCTAATCTAATCTAATCTAACTTGGACCGTAAACCAGGCGCGAATAGGACACCGGAAACAAAGCTCCCCACAGGAGTTTCCGCACCGGAAGCAGCATATGCTAACGTGCTCATATCTATTCATAGCATTCATTCATAAAAATGCTGATAAACTCAATTTATTTGAGTTGTCTTAACTTAGAAAAACTAAGTCAGCTGGAAGTTTTGCTTCTCAGTGCGGAAGGATGAAAGATGTGGTTTGAAAATGCCACATCACTACCGTCCTCCTCCCTAGCACGGATCAGTCCGCATGTTCATGGTGCATTTGTTATGGAATATGTTGAGCAAACCTGGAGAAGCTTCAGCTCAAGATATTATTGTTGTCATTGCTGTGGATCTTTGCCTGATACACTGACTTGGTGAGTAAATGTTTACTCTTATTCAGCTGTTAGTGTGGGGGGTATTTTCAATCCATACCCATAACTAACTAACTAACTAACTAATTATATATATATCATGTTTAACATGAGTAGCAAAAGACTGCAAGGTTGAAAACGATATGCCGGCAGTTAGCTGTGCTCGTGGACTCTATCGAGCCTTGACCTCCCGGTCAGCTATCGCGCTGGTGGATAACAGAGCTCTCCGAAAACGTGGAAGCACTTTTGCAAATATGTGATATTTTTATAAATTAAGTAGATATTTGAGCTTTACACAGCTACATTCTCGCCTGAAAATATCTTAAAAGGTTATTTTGTGACCCAGAAAGGGTAATCTGGGGAAAAGGAGGATCGCATTTGTCGGCCACAGTTGTCGGAGTCTGTGCGTACTTGTAAGCGCTGCAATGGCGGAGGAGCACGGCTAAAAAACAACTTTTTCTGGGTCACAAAATAGACTTTTAAGATATTTTCAGGCGAGAATGTAGCTGTGTAAAGTTCAAGTATCTGCTCGATTTATCAAGACATCACATATTTGCAAAAATGCTCAGACGTTTTCGGAGACGTCCATTTGTTTTTTTTTTCATACTTTGTGGCAGCTTTTGAACATCTGTGGCATCTATTAATGTCAAATCTAGCCTTTGTTTAACAACATAAGCAAACTGCTACTGGAACTTTAACATTATGCACTCCATACTGTACAGTAATGCCACTGTTTTGCACATGTCTCACTCTGTATATTTTATTTTATATATTTTATTTATTGTTTACTCTATTTAATTTGTAAAACATGTGTACACACACACACACACACACACACGTAGAAAAATATTTAGTATACACATCCAGAAATGCATATACTGTTATATATTGTACATATATTTATTAGTTTCAGATGTAGCCATTCTTGTATTTTGCTTGTTTACATTATTGTATTTTGCACAACTCTGTTGCTTGTGAAGCTCGCACACAAGAATTTCACTCACATGTGCTGTACCAATGTACCTGCACATGTGATGTGACAATAAAAGTGATTTGATTTGCTTTTATATTTAACCACTTTTCTGTTTTATTACATTTTAAATAATAATAATAACAATAGTATTTGTTTTGTTAAAAATGTGTTTAAAAACAAGTTTTGTTGTGAAAGCTATAATCCAGATTAGTGGCCTGTTAAATGGTTAACATCTAGGTTGGCTTTATACTTGAGAATAAAGTAATACAGCTTTTCCTTCTAAAGAATTAAGTTAAATTCCACAGTTGAATCATAAGAAACATTATGTTACCGGTACATATAAACAGTGTTGGGTAAGTTACTTTAAATTAGTAACTTAGTTACATTACTAGTTACTTCTATCAAAAGTAACTCAGTTACTTCAAGTTACTCGTTACTTTCAAAGTAACTAGTTACTAGGGAAAGTAACTTTGGTTTTACTCAGAATTCTCTTGTTAATGTGCTGCTTCCATAACTTTGCCAGTCTTCTAGCTTGCTTACTTGCCACAGTGCACTGTGCCACCTACCAAAGGAAGAGATAATGTGCATATTTCCACGAGAGAAATCCCACGCCTGGGCCGTCGTTGACCGCCGCCATGATTCTAGCCTACGTCACAGCATCATGTGCGCCTTTTACATCCAACACAAAAACTGCAGTCGTGGTGCTTTCAATTGTACTCAGAACTCGGAAATTCTGCCTTCTGAATAGGAAGATGTAGGTAACACCAGACTGCAGATGAGCTGCATACAGGGCTGGACTGGGACAGAAAATCGTCCCGAGCATTTTGACTACAGACCGGCCGCCATTATAGGAAAAATCATAAAGCCTTTGAATGAAAACAAACGCTGTTGTGACAGTGATGTTCACTGTTCTGATGGTATATATGCATCAATCTATCAATCGTTTGTTGTAAGATTCAGATAATTATTTATTAAAAGTGAGATATTTTAAATGAGAATAAGAAAGAAAAGTATTTCTTTGTGCCCCCCTCTCCCTGTTAATGCCCTACCTGCCCCCCTGGCAACACTTTGCTAGACCCGCCCCTGCACAGTTACCAGCTGTCAGCTGCTTAGAAAAGGATCCTGGTGTTATTTGTCTCTCAGAAACAGTTCATAACTTCAACTCATCCATGTCACCTAAAAGGTAAACCTGTTTCTCCATCACCTGGTTTCATCTTCATGTTTCCCTCTCACCAGATATACAAACCATATCATGACCAGCAGCTTTACAGCTGTGGCTCCAGCAAACATCAGCTGATACTAGAAATTAATATGAAATAAATTATAACAACAGCTGATCAAGCTTAAACGTGCTGCTGTTGTTTAGCGCGACATCCGCTGGTTTCCTCTTTCTGGCGCAAAGTGGGCGATAAACAAACAAGAGAGCCGATCAGCTGATCATTGATCAGTTTCATGATTGAAGTAGAAACAGGAGAGGCAGGGGGAGAGAATGAGAGAAGAAGAGGCAGCTGTGCAGCAAAGACACAGAATAACTGCAGCTTTGTGTCTTTTTCATTGTAGCTGAATTACGGGACAAACTGTTCCTTTTCACCTCAATAAGAAACGCGTAATATTTTCTCTGAATACCAGACGGGACGGTTGGCAACTCTAATAACTTATGAACAAAATAAAGTTCAACATCAGTAACATAGCACCCACCCAGCTGTATAGAAACTCCGTCATGCTAGCTAGCACGGTGTACGGAAAAAGTCAGAATAACGAAAATAAACTCCACCTAAACTTGGTTCATATCTGACCCAGAGAGACTGCAGGTCATAACTTCTTACCTGGAGTTCAGTTCACACTTGGACCGGTGGTCGCCTCGGGTCTCTCTTCCTTCTGCGTCCCCTTTCCTTCCTCCACCTGCTGCCTCCACCACTTGCTAATGTTACTGAATCTGTGGAAGCTCCGCGATAGCCACCACACACGAAGTAACAAGTAACGAGCCTATCTAAATCCCAGTAACGACTAATGCGTTCCTGGTTTTGGCATAATAACTAGTTACCGTGCTCATTACCACAGTAATAACGTAGTTACTGTAACGCGTTACTTAAATCAGAGACGGCACTTGTGACAGAACAACAAATATTTTATTTTGATTATATAAGTAAGTACAAAACAAAGTTGTGGTAGGCCTAAACTTATTTTCAGAATAATTACATCTGAGACTTTGTTTCATTGTAAGATTATAACAGTGATGGCAATATAATTGTTTGTTGTTCAGCAGAACAGTGTCCAGTATGTTGGCTGTTATACTTTGTTGTGTTTGAAAATAAAAGTTGGGCTGATTTTAACATCATTACAAAAAGTGTTGCTAATTATTTTTAGTCATATTCAGGTTACCACACAGTTTTTTCATTTAGTTGAACTTGAAATGTTTGTCAGTAGGTAAACAATTTGTATTGTACAGTCAGAAATATCAAGTTATTCTTAATACTGCAGACTTGCGATGAATAAGTTGTCCTAACAGTCATCTTAAGTAAGCTTTACTTAGTTTTTTTGAGGCAACGAGTTTGCATATTTTTTTGAGTTCTGGAAACTACATAGGTATTTACTCTGTACTCTAAGTGAATAAGTTGCCTTAACTTAGTCATCTTAAGTAAAACTTTACTCTATTTTTTTGAGGCAACGAATTTACTTATTTTGAGTTCTGTGAACTAATTACATTTTACAGTGTGTTATATTTTAGGTAGCAAAGAGCAGACGGCTGAGTTTATTAAACTTCACCTAAACAATCTGTAGATTTCATTAAAATTTAATAAACTATCATCTTATCTTTATTTTTAGCTTTAAACACTTGAAGCTGCAAGCTAATGATAGTTATATAAGAGCAGATGCTGATGGTGCAATAAGCTGTACGTTTTACGTCCAGTGGATGATGATCTGATTAGTCGATTAATCGCAAAAATAATCGGTGACTAGTCGACAATCCAAATAATCGGTTGTGGCAGCCCTACATGGAAGTTATACATAAAGACATTTGGGGGGGCTTTTGGGGGGGCTACTAATCATGAAAATGAAGCTTTGACTTTGATTTTTTTTTCTTACTAAACAATTTCACATGTAATTTTGCTGACTTCATCGCTTGATTTTTGTTATGTAACCCTCCCATCTGCAGGTAACAGTATCCTACCAAACATGCCGTTTGAGGGGACAAAGAGCCTGGTGTGGCTTTCAGAACCACTACTGGGTTCCTGCTCTGCCCCACAACATCACCCACCTCTATCTGCAGAGTAACCACATCAGTGAGATTAACAGCACCTCGCTCAGAGACTTTAAGGAGTTGCAAGTATTAAATCTTGAAAGTCAGGATCAAACACTCGTCATATGGAACAACGCTTTCCTCGGGCAGAGAAAGTTAACAGAATTGATGCTCGGCTCTAATCTGGGCCTCAAACTGCAGCCGAGGGCATTTGCAGGACTGTTCAATTTACAAAACCTGTCTTTGTATTATTGTAGTCTGACAGACTCCATACTATCAGAAAGCTATCTGGAACCACTTTTGTCCTTGGAAGTCCTTGATCTCTCGTTCAACAACATAACGAGACTGCGGCCAGGTCCATTCTTTTCAAGATTCAGAAAGTTCACGCAGCTGAAACTCAAACTAAATAAGATCGAAAACATATGTGAAGAAGATCTTGTAAGTTTCAGGGGTAAAAGGTTTGAGCTCCTGAACTTGGACTCCAACAAGTTATTCCACAATGATGAATGGGGAAACTGTGGGAACCCTTTCAAAGAGCTAGCCTTCGATGTTCTCGATTTAACCTCCAGTGGACTAAATGTGAACGAAACAAGGCAGTTTTTCAAAGCATTAGAAGGGACTCCGATTTCTCATCTTAAATACTCTGGAATCTTGGGCAAAGGGTTTTCACATGAGAACTTCCCAGATCCAGATAAAAACACATTTGAAGGCCTGAAAAACAGTGCAGTGAAAAGTTTGGATGTCTCTAAGAACCGCATATTTGCTTTGCAGAGTGCCGTGTTCAGTCATCTAAGAGATGCAAAGAAGATCGATATTTCACTAAACAGAATCAATCAGATTAACAGAAATGCTTTTGATGGTCTTCAGGATCATTTACTAATACTCAACTTGTCATCCAACCTTTTAGGACAAATACATTCTCACACATTCACCAATCTGAGAGAACTTAGGATATTGGACTTGTCCCAAAACCACATTGGTGTTTTGGGATACAAAGCATTCAGCGGTCTCCCTAACTTACAGTATTTAGATCTGGCATCAAACTCACTGCGAGAACTGGGTTTTCCTACATCACTACCAAATTTAGAATATCTGTTTTTGAGAGATAATAAGTTGAAATCTCGCAATGGAATTGATGACTTGGCCATGAACAGTATCCATGTCGATATTTCAGAAAATAGATTAACAAATATGGAGGATGTATTTTTCATTTTAACTTATTTCCCGAGACTTCGGGTTTTATTCTATGGTGACAACATCATCAAGTGGTGCAAACGAAACTATGTGTTTGAACCTCTTAATAACAGTTTGAAAGTGCTAGATCTTCATGATAGTTCCCTGCAGATAATTTGGGCACAGGGGCAGTGCCTCGACTTGTTTGACCATCTTGAAAATCTGATCGGTTTAAATATAAGCCTTAATTCACTCGCGACCCTCCCAAATGGGATCTTCAGAGGTCTCAGCTCAATCATAGAGATGGACCTTTCGTACAATGCCTTGACCTTTTTGCAGCCAGATGTTTTTCCCATCAGCCTGAAATGGCTCCATATTTCAAACAACTTCCTAGCCTCCCCCGACCCTATGACATTTCAGTCTCTCAGCATTCTCAGTCTGTCAGCAACTCGCTTTCACTGTGACTGCAATCTGGGGAACTTCCTGGAGTGGCTGAACACGACTAATGTCACGTTTTTGAGCCCAATTGAAGACTTAAGATGCGAGTTTCCAGCTGCTTTCCAGGGCCTTCCTCTGCTGAATTACTCCACAATCATCGAACCATGTGAGACGGATCCCGAACAGGCAGTCCAAGGTCTAAAGTTTGCTGTCTTCCTTTTCTCTGCCTCACTCATCATTATTGTCCTTCTTACTGGAATCATTTACGCTCGTCTCCGAGGACAAATATTCATCATCTACAAAAAGATCATCAGCAGGGTTCTCAAGGGCCCCAAACTGATGCCTCTTGTGGATGAGATGAGGTATGATGCGTTTATCTGTTTTAGCAACAGGGACTACCGGTGGGTGGAGGCTGCTTTACTAAAGAAGCTGGATAACCAGTTTTCAGAAGAGAATCTTTTTCACTGTTGTTTCGAGGCCCGAGACTTCCTGCCAGGTGAGGATCACCTTTCAAACATCAGAGATGCCATCTGGAGCAGCAGGAAGACTTTGTGCATTGTCTCTAAGGATTTCCTTAAAGGTACTGGACTCTGATTAAGATGCTTTGCTATGCCCTTAAATAGGCCGTTACAGCAGGAAAACCCTGCAACGGGGTAGGGAACGTTGGTCCTCGAGGGCCGGTGTCCTGCAGGATTTAGAGCTCACCCTGGGTCTCCACACCTGAATCAAATCATTAGTTCATTACCAGGCCTCTGGAGAACTTCAAGACATGTTGAGGAGATAGTTTAACATTTAAATCAGCTGTGTTGGATCAAGGACACATCTAAAACCTGCAGGAAGCCTGGAGTTCCCTACCCCTACCCCCCAACAATGTAGCTGAATTAAAACAGTTCTAGAAAAAAAGAGTGGGACAAAATTCCCCCACAGCCGTGTAAAAAATAGTCTCATTGCTAATTATCACAAATGCTTGACTGCAGCCAAAGGTGGTACAACCAATTATTAGATTTAGGGGCAGACACTTTTTCTGCATAGAGCCAGGCAGGTTTGGATAGGTTTTTAAAAGATTTTAGCTTTAACAAATGAAATTATTTAAAAACTGCATTTCTGTATTTGCTCGGTTAACCTTTCTCTTATATAAAAATATGTGTCACCTAAAACATAAGTGTAATAATTAAATGGACTTCCCGATTCAAATCGAATTTCGTTTGACTAAAGCGATATCGACTCATTAAATCCTGAATCAATTTTTAAATATAAATGCATTTTGCCAGAAACGCCAGAAGCTCAAGTTAAAGCTTCTCAAAACAATTTAAACATCTGCCAAACAGTTAAAAATGCAAATGATTAAAGAGCAGGTAAACGGGAAAAGGTGTAAAGCACAAAGCGCAGATTTCCCCCGTTCACCCGCCATCCACCCACCCATATGTGGACACGCCGCCAAAAGGCGGTGTCTCACAGATTCTGAAGCTGCAGGTTTCGTCATGAAGTCCCTCTTATTCTGCAGTTTTGCTTCCAGTGTATTGATAAATGATCATAATTATAGTATTTCTGACTGTCTGAGTCAAAAAATGAGTGAAATAATGAATGAAACAGAATCTGGGATTGAATCGAATCAGTTATAGAAATCAGTGACGATGCCCAGCCATACTGGTTTAACATGAAGGATGCTCGGGAAAGATGGAGGTAGGCAATCTGCTACGGCGAGCCCTGAGAGGATCAGCAGAAAGAATGATTATTAATGCTAAGCTAACCATCTATTGTAATGTATACATGGCTGACGTTGTACTGATGGTAAGCTAACCACCTAGTCATTGTAACTCATGTTGTAAACAAATAGAAATGGAATCAGCACTGCTGTCTCTTCTTCCTGTATATAAAACAACAGACGTGTTGCATTTAATTTAAACTGCTAGCATGCTTAGTAGTGCCATAGCTAATAAGGCTTTTATTTTCACTTTCTTCATTACAGTAAAATAATTGCATGTGGGTTAAATACTTCCTTATTTTAAAAAAATGTAAGTTCATTAGATCATTTAAACATGAGCAAAATTACCACAGTAGTTTCTCTTTGCAGATGGCTGGTGCTTGGAAGCGTTTACTTTAGCCCAAGGCCGGATGCTGGAGGAACTGACGAATGTCTTAATTATGTTGGTGGTAGGGAAGGTGAGTATGAGCTGTTAACATAACAACAGCAATAATATATTATCCACTAAGTGTTTGTATGTTTTTATCGTGTAAAAAAGTGTTATTGTAATAGCTGAGTTAGTTTTGGTCACCTGTAAAATCTATTCAGTGTTCACTAAGCTGTAGCTCTAATTTCCAACGTGTTGAAATACAATATATTTTTTGCAACTAAATGATGATTTATATCACTGAGTGTGTAAATCAGTGCGAGCTGCCACGCTCACATATAAAGGTTATGTGACCAGTTTTCAATGTAAAATATAAATTACAGCAGATTTAAATAGTAACCAAAGTCATGCTTTAGGTCTGAGAACTGTGTGTGGCAACAGGTTAGCAGATAACTGAAAGTCCTGTACAAACCTGGTAGGTGTCGGACTGCATGCAGATTTCAATTAACCTCGCCTCTGCCAGCGCGCCCCATGGCGGCTTTGGCTACAGTGTAGCATCACCAGTGTGTGAATGGGTGGATGACTGAACGTGTAAAGCGCTTTGGAGTCCTCAGGGACCAAGTAAAGCGCTATACAAATACAGGCCATTTACCACTTTTTTTTTTGCTTTCCACAAAGCAGAAAACTGGTGATGTTGATTCTTACTGAATTCATCCCAAACATGTTTCAGTTTTTGACTTAAAACTCCTACATTGCATCCAAAGGTGGCTCACTACCAGCTGATGAAGTGCAATGCAGTCAGAGCTTTTGTCCAGAGGAAAGAGTACCTCACTTGGCCAGAGGACCCTCAGGATATGGAGTGGTTTTATGAACGTCTCATCTCAGATATACTCAAAGACAGTAAGGTGAAAAAGCTCAAAGAGGACAAGCCTGAGCCCGGGGGGCCTGAAGTTCAGCCGGAGAGCCACGACGGGATTAATGCCGAGAACATAAACGAAACTTCCATGTGAACTTTGTTTCTGCTGCTGTTTAGGAAGCCTACTGTCCTGTGAAAATGAAAACTGGTGGCTTTGTAAAACGCAGCAACAGATTCAGCAGACCTTGTGATGCAAAGAGAAGTCCAAGAATGCCTAAACAATGGTACAGTTCTTGGATTTAGAGCAGGTGCATCTATACCAAACATAAAGCCCATGGCTGGAATCAGCCCGGCAAAGACTCCAAGCTGACCCACTTGATTGCTTTGCAATTTATTAAGGAAGGCATAGACTTTGGACCTTTAACTTTTTCTCTACGTTTTACAACTTTTCCTGCTAATAAAAGGCCTAAAAGACTCAAAGTAATGGAAAAACTTTTACAGCTTGTACAAATAAATTTGTATTTCAGTGATTCCTGAGATTAGGGACAAAACGGGTTTTAATTTTCTAAAATATATTTTTTGATTTTTCAAAAACATATTTACATACAATTGTTACACAAAGTTTTGGCTGTCTAGCTGATATATATATATATATTTCCAGTCCTGTGGTCTCAGCCTCAGATACTCAACTAATCAAAGTGATGTCATGACAAAAATGAATGACCAACAAGACATTTTTTTTCTCCTTCATTTCTGTCACACAAAGCTGTATGAAACGTTTCTCGCGGTTAGTATCATGGTTGCTAGGCAACCTGAACAGCGCGACGCAGGCTAGACCGTCCCATTTCACAAGCCTCTCACTTCCGCACTTCTCGTACTTATAGTACGCACCGTACGTAGGACGCGTAGTGTGCGTACTTCAAGCGTGCAGACCCTGAATTGGGACACAGCCAGCCTGTTTGGTTTGATTCGTGGTCCAAGATGGCGCCGCGCTCCCACAATGCATTGCGGTGTGACGTCAACTCCAAAGCCCTATAGAATATGCTTACTTATTTAACCACTAGATGGCGAGCCATCTCTTCTTTTGCCTTTCTCATGCCTTCATTGAGTGACCAGCAGTTATTAGCACCGTGGGTGTTGAGATGTCACCACATCAATCCATCTTTCAATGGATGTGTCCTGTAGAAAGGCTGTTTAGGTTCAGCGGTGACTACAGATCATCTCTAAGCACTCGGGGTTTGTTGGACCGCAAGTTCGGAGCTGATCTTAAGAGGTCAGCCAGTTTCCTTTCATTTAGGCCATGTGCCTGAAAACAGGAAGCTACTGAGCAGAGGAAAGCTTCCGCCCCGGCTGCCTGCATCCTCCCAGCTTTTATGAGCCAGCTGTTCTGGACATTAGGGCCAGTCTGCTGGCTCCTGCTGCTTATTCACTGTGAACAGTCCATTAATCTGAACACAGTGCAGCATTAACATCTATTCATCACGGAGCTCTTTTTATTTCCTGATATTCTTTGTAAATGTTTTTTGGGGGGTACCAATGATGTTTCCGTTTTGTGCCCCCAAAAGAAGTTAATTTGAAAGACGAGGGAACCAAAGACTGTTTATTTTATTTCGTTTAAGAAAAATCATTTTGAACATTTTGACATGGAGTCAAAGTTCATGCAAACGGACACACTGCATGTCAGCACAAAGCCTTTGGGCACCACTGGTTGTTAAAATGACTCTTGAGCTTCAGTGAGAACAGCTGATTTTTCATCTGTTCAACATATAATACAACATAACATATAATAAGATATGTAGCCACCCGCTAATGCTCACTTGGCTTTTTTTTTTTGCCTGTCCTGTTTAATAATATTATTATTAATAATAATAATAATGCAGTTTATTTGAAAGCGCCTTTCAGAACACTCAAGGACACTGTACACAGTGGAATAATAAAAGCAACATAAAAGGAAGCATTTTACACAATCATAAAAGCATAAGACATGAAACAAATTTAAAATAGCAGAGTGGAGAGGTTATGTGGGATAAGCTATTTTGAACAAGTGAGTTTTGAGTTGGGACTTAAAGAGAGAGAAGGAAGAGATATTTCTCTTCCATGGGGAGTTTGGATCTTTAGCCATCAGAATTGTTGTCTGAAGGCTAAGAACGATGCCTAGCAGATTACTTTAACAAGTGGATCATCATGGCCTTGCCATATTAGTCCAGTTGATTGACCTTTATTATAATTATGTATTTATTTCATTTTATTTTCAGTTGTTACAGACGGGACAGACATGATGTGGGACAGGACAGGGAGACAGAAAGAATGAATGAAAGAGAGGGAGAGAAAGAAAAACAGAGGGGGAAAGAAATGGTGAGAAGGGGGGGAGAAAAACAAAACACCTGGATCACCTGTCGAGAGAAGAAAGAAAACAGAAATTAAAACAAACAAAAAAGAGCAACATAATAAATACAACACCATCACAATAAACTAGCTAACAGTAAATAACAGTATTTACTAAATATTAAATGTTATTGTGCAGCACGCAAGATCGACAGCGCACAATGTGCTTTGAGGTAGCAGCCAAGAAAGGTGAAGTTTGTGTCAGTGAGCACCCGTGTGCACACCTGTGTGGATCGGCACACTTTTATTCAAAAGGTTTCTCCATGTAACGATGTGCTAGCGAGTGTGGGGAGCCATAGCTCCGTCCCCCAGGGTATGAAGCAGGTATGGACTTGACATCATTTTTAGGTACACTTTATTAGGTGCAGTTGTTTAGCTACTCATGAAAAACAAATCTAATTAGTAAATCACATCGTTTAGACATGGTCTAAGCAACCAGTTGAAGTTCAAAACTGAGCACATGGGGATGAAAGGTGATTTAAATGACTCAGATGGGCCGCATCAGAACTCTTGGTGTTACTGTAACTGTGCTAAGAAGGATTAAGATCATTCTGAAAGGGTCCAACCTGATACTAGCAGGGTGTAACTAATTAAGGCTCACTGTCAGTCTGGACAGCGCTCAGCCACAAAGCACTTCAGTGTTTGTTGACACCAAAGTTGTTATAGTTTTGTATTTTTTAATTATTCATTATTTTGATTTCATTTTTGTTTGGTTTGGTTTTTATTTTTCTTTAAATTCAGTTTAGTTTCAATCTCCAGAGTGACTTTGTTATTTTCAGTTAAGAAATGATTATTGGAAATGTCTTTATTAATTATTATTGTATGAAGGACATATATAGAAGGCAAGATTGAGAAAAATCAGTGCATGCTTTTGTAATAAAACACAGAACCCTTTAAAAGCCGGTGATTCAGTCTCAAATACATCCATCGTAGCCTCACAAGGCAAGTTCTGATAGATTTTTACCATTTTCAGCTCTTTTTTTTCCACAGGTCTAGTTTTTATTTTTTATTGATTAATCAAATTAAAATGCTTTTTCACATTTAGTTTTAGTCGATTGTAAGCCTGTCACTTTGTTTCAGCCTCATGGTGGCACTGTGGAAAGCTAGGTAATCCACAAAGGCATTAACTCTTTACTCACTAATTTTTATTTGCTGATAATTGTGTGAGACTTTGACATATCGCAAAAGTCTGAAAAGATTCTACAAGGTGACCGTTACAGGGATGTTCAGTACTATTTACAGCCACTTCAGTCCACTGACTCTGTGAATGCTGGGATGGGCATACTTCCCTCAGAAGTGCTGATGTTTTTCCTTTTGTGTGAGGATGACTCGCATAGATGTCAGCAGTGATACTGATTGCAGAGGTCTGGACAGAAATATGTCAGTCAGAGGTGAAATATCATCCTGAGCTAATGAAGATGCTGTGTACTCTCACAGGAAATTCATGGATCCCATGTGAGAAAAGAGCAGTTATGTAATGTAGTAATAAGAAGCCAAACCTGGAGGAGAGGAGGACGGCAGCAAAGAGGAAGAAGCTGGATATAAGAAAGTGTTTTTCAAAGAAACCTGCAAGCCAAGTTCACTCATATAATGCATCATAATAACGTTACAGGCTATGCTAGGCTTTGGCCCACATCAGTCTAAAACTGTATGTAACCATGAATAACGTGTTTGGGAAACTACCTGCACAGCAGGCAGCACTGTTAGTTCTCTCAGCCTCAGAGCAGCGTTTCTAATTTTGATTGAAGCTGTCAGAGAAAACTGCAGCTTTGAGCAGCCATGATATTAGTTTACAGAGGCTGTTAGAATTATATGTCTAACGTTAACATGTTGGTGACACAATAATTTCATCCTAACGGCTCTGACGTATTCATAGGGTTAATCTTTGAGACAAAATATCACGAGGTCGTCATGATTTTGCAAATATTCCACCTTGTAGTGCAGTTTGCACAAATTGTTTTAAAAATGCACTCACACTACAAACATTACTGACGAGTCAAGATCTGCACAAAGTGACAGAAACACTGAAGCAGCTGCACATTTTATTCTTATTGTCATGTTTGTCCTGTTTGTCAGGTGACAGCAGAACCAACACAAAGCTCAGAGAGCAATGCTGACTCAAGATCACAGGTGAAACTGGATGATGACCTGGTGGTTTGTGACTGTATTTGAAGCACATGTGTGACTGCATGTATGTGGAGTGTCTCACTGTTATTCATCAGGTGACAGAGGCAGCTCTGCCATGTTGTAGCTCAGAGGTGGAGAGGTGAGCTCACAGGTGACTGACTGATGATTTGGTGCTATAGATTAACTAGTATTTATTATCATGACAATTGTCAGGCTGCTTTTAGTCATCCCAGTATCCTCAGTTGAGGCTGAAAGTAGCTTCAGTGCTCTCAGAAAACATGGCTAAGGTAGACAATGACTCAAATGAGATTAAACAATGCTGCTGTATGTCCACCAGGACAGACTGGACAGTATAGATGTAAAACCAATATGCCAGCAGTTTATCTCAGTTAACGAGAGGAGAAGGCATGTGTTTGGCTGCTTCACATAGTGGACATTGAGTTGTTGTGTGAGACACCAGTAGTATTAATGTCTGTTGCTGTAACAGTAGCTCATGCTTAGAATAGAAAATCCCAGCTCACTGATCTGATCGGGGCGATAGTGTGGCTAAAATGTTGCATAACGTTGCTGAGAGATCTTTTACTTTGTGGTAATCTTAGATGGACATAAAGCACCAGGTCATTCAGTGTTCCCTTAGTGCTAATGTATCAGAGATGTTGGTGTAACTGAAGTAATGTTGTTAAGTCCTTGAACTCATATTCGTTTACTGTCATGACTGTATTTCAGGGCTGGACTGGCCATCGGGCATACCGGGCATTTGCCCGGTGGGCCGCTCGTGATATTTCGTTTTTATGGGCCAATGAGGTTTTCTTCCTTTTCTTTTTTTAACGGTATAAATGAACAGTGGTGGATTGGCCAGTTGGTCATGATCAACTCTGGGCTGGACCAATTACAGCCGAGGAGGTCAAACTTTAAAGTTAAGGTGAAAAGGAACGCGATTTGTCCCGTACTACTTTAGCTAGAAAGTTGCTAATTCTATCATGAAACTGATCAATGATCAGCTGATCGGCTTTTCTCTCTGCGCCAGAAAGAGGAAACCAGCGGAGGTCACATTAAACAACAGCAGCACGTTTAAGCTTGATCAGCTGTTGTTAGCATTTATTTAATATTAATTTCTAGTATCAGCTGATGTTTGCTGGAGCCACAGCTGTAAAGCTGCTGGTCATGATATCGGTTTGGATATGTGGTGAGAGGGAAACATGAAGATGAAACCAGGAGATGTCCTTATGTAACCAGTGTGATTCTGCGTTGTGTCTCTCCCACAGGGGAATTGTAGAAAAGGGGAGAGGCAAAAGGGGTACTTTGTATTTATAGGGTTGCACCAAAGAAGAAGAAGAAAAGAATGAGGAGGGGCTCTAACTGATAATGAACATAACTACAGGCTTGGAGGTCCTAAAAGTCAGGTATAAAAGGAACAGTTTGGGGGTTTAGAACACATTTTGTGTAATTATAACAATGTGATTTATGACCCTGTTACATTCACCCCCCCAAGAATTACACAAAATCCTAAAGAGTACACAAAAAAAATAAAATAAAATGTATAAATACACCCACAACAACAGATACAGTGGCCTCAAACATATTCACATCACATATACAATGAATTAGATCAGCAACATAGCTTCCTCCAAGGAGGATAAGAGACCTGAGACCCGCTCGGCGCCTAGCAAGATCCCAGGACACACTATAGACAAAATGAGGTGCCATTTACACCACACAAAACAGGCCATAATATCTATGGGCGTCACCATCAGATAATTATTTTTTAAAAGTGAGACATTTTAAATGAGAATAAGAAAGAAAAGTATTTCTTTGTGCCCCCCTCCCCCTGTTAATGCCCTACCTGCCCCCCTGGCAAAACTTTGCTAGAGCCGTCCCTGCACAGTTACCAGCTGTCAGCTACCTAAAAAAGGATCCTGGTGTTATTTGTCTCTCAGAAACAGTTCATAACTTCAACTCATCCATGTCACCTAAAAGGTAAACCTGTTTCTCCATCACAGCTCTGATGATTCAGTAAGGACATCTCCTGGTTTCATCTTCATGTTTCCCTCTCACCACATATCCAAACCGACATCATGACCAGCAGCTTTACAGCTGTGGCTCCAGCAAACATCAGCTGATACTAGAAATTAATATTAAATAAATTCTAACAACAGCTGATCAAGCTTAAACGTGCTGCTGTTGTTTAGCGCGACATCTGCTGGTTTCCTCTTTCTGGCACAAAGTGGGCGATAAACAAGAGAGCCAATCAGCTGATCATTGATCAGTTTCATGATTGAAGTAGAAACAGGAGAGGCAGGGGGAGAGAATGAGAGAAGAAGAGGCAGCTGTGCAGCGTAACGACAGAATAACTCCAGCTTTGTGTCTTTTTCATTGTAGCTGAAGTCCGGGACAAACTGTTCCTTTTCACCTCAACACGAAACGCGTAATATTTTCTCTGAATACCAGACGATTAAGTTTTTTACGGGATGGTTGGCAGCTACTAACTAACCTTATGATTAAAATAAAGTTCACTATCAGTAACATCATACCACTCACCCAGATGTATAGAAACTCCGTCATGCTAGCTAGTACCCAGTACGAGTTATTGTAACTGACTGTAAAACGTCAGCACAACGAAAATAAACTCCACCTAAACTTAGTTTATATCTGACCCAGATACACTGCAGCTCATAACTTCTTACCTGAAGTTCAGTTCACCTGACACTCGCACCAGCGGCTGCCTCGGGGCTCTCCTACTGCCTCCCCTTTCTCTCATCCACCTGCTGGAGGCTCCACCATAGCCACCAACAAACAACTGAGTTATTTTTACACATTGGCCAGCATCTGGCCAATCCACCACCTTTCATTGTTTATACCTGTTAAGAAATAGAGAGATATTTTTAATGTGTATCTGCTCATTAGATTGTTTTATGTACTTTAATCATTTAAAAAAAACAAACCCATCGTCCCATAAAAATGAAAAATCACCATCGGCCAGCTATGCCTGCAGATTACACTTAGAAGATTCTGCCTAGAAGGGGGGATGTAATAAACCCCTCTACACAGCCTTAGCTAATATTTGACCTGCATTTAAACAAACAGAATTACAGGGATGCTCACACAAGCCTGAGGAGCGAGCCTCAGAGGGATGTGGGCTCACTGCAGGGACTGAGCTGTGGAGGAGAGAAACCACAGCCGTGGGGATCAGACACCTGAAGGAACACGAGCTGAGCTGTACGTGCCAAAATAGGATCTTTCCAGCAACACAGAACCATCACACAAAAGCTGTGGGTGGTTTTACTTGTGTAATGCACTTTAGCGCGCTTGTTTGTATGTGCGAGCTTGTTTCAGGGATGAGAGGAAAAAAGAAGCGAAAGCACGGCGGTATTTTTCCTGCCCGCCATGACGCTGCTGAGTGTGGCTGGTGGAGGGACGTGTTTTTGAATTAGGAGGATTTGGACATCAGCGTTTTGATATGAAGCTTTGTCAATGAGCCAAGACTGTGGTGGAAACACCACATGATGAGTTTATCATAATTCCACAGAAGCGCCACTTTTTTAATCACAAGGTGGCGGAAACACGTGTCTGACACTCAAAATAAAGCCTTTTAGGCTCTTTTGAAGAATAACGGCGGTCATAACAAATATTGACTTTCAAGCCCAGTAGAATTGTTCAAACTCTTTTCGCACCATATAGCTGGTTTCAGTAAATCGCTGCACCCATTTGTCATTTTCCTATCAAGACACAAAGACACGAGGGGTGGCTTGAGACTTTTGCACAGTACTGTATATAAAAGTCATGTATGGAAGTTTTTTCTACTATTGCCGAAGTATCATATCAGTGAATTTGCAAAGTGTTTAACTATCCTTCCCCCTTCAGCTTACTCGCCACGATTCATTTATTCTTTGGTAATACAAAAGCTACTGGTTGGCTAATGCGTGTTCTATATTAGATGAGTGAAACCACTGCTGATGGCAGCAGGGCTCCTTTTTGGTGTTTGTGTGCCAAAGTGATCTCTCCTGTAATTACAAGCCCTGAGGTGTAGCCCACCGCCGCCTTCTTCTTCATCGGGTTCAATGATGTCATGTAATGAATTTTCCCAAGATGAAAGATTTCTTTAAAAAAATGAAATAAAAATAAATAAATCTATATTTTTTACCAGTGCATGTTATTCTGAATCTTAGAAAAGCTGTAAGTGGACCCGTGTGAGAAAGCACACACCTACAAGCAATAAAATCAGATGGTTATTCTTGTGTAAATCACGTGTACATGTGCAGTTTAAATCCTGTGACCTCGAGCCGTGTAACAGAGCGCACCGAAGGCGCCAGCAGTCGAGACGATGAAACAGGTGCACACGTCACGACTCCTGATTGTGTGTCTGTCTGTCTCTGTGTGTTAATGTGTCTGTGTGCGTGCGTCTGTCTGTGTGTGTGTCTGTTAATGTGTGTCTCTGTCTGTGTGTGTGTCTGTTAATGTGTGTCTCTGTCTGTGTGTGTCTCTGTCTGTGTGTGTTAATGTGTGTCTCTGTCTGTGTGTGCATCCGTGTGTCTGTTAATGTGTCTGTCTGTGTGTGTTAATGTGTGTCTCTGTGTCTGTCTGTGTGTGCGTCTCTGTGTGTGTGTCCGTGTGTGTCTGTTAATGTGTGTCTCTGTCTGTGTGTGTTAATGTGTCTCTGTCTGTGTGTCTGTGTCTGTTAATGTGTGTCTGTGTCTGTGTGTGTCTGTGTGTTAATGTGTGTGTGTCTGTTAATGTCTGTAAATACACACAACAGCAGGACAATGTTTTTGTTTCTTAAAAACGACACTTTAATCACACAGTACAGCTTTTATCTGAGGCATGTGGCAACAAGAGTACACTGGGAAGTTAACACGGACTCCAGCACATACAAAGAAGTGATAGACATAAAGCAACAGAGGCGGCGCGATTTCATGTCGGTGCGACTGGCTGCTACGTATTTAACACACGACTTAAAAACATTTGTTGGCGACGCCGGTTTGAAAAGTAAAAAAAACGACCATTCGCGTCCCACAGTGATGACGCAGCTTCATCAGTAGTGTTTGTTTCACTGTTAAAAAAACAACAATCACATCTGAAACGCTGGTGAGTACAAAATGAAAACTGTAAACTGAATACATGTAGTGAGTCCGTGCTTCATGAAACACACCGAGGCACTTGGTCAACACATCCCACACCTTGTACGATTGCACAACATTTCTTGGACTTTTGGTTTGTGATACTTACTTCACTTATTGTCAGCATGAGCTTTCAGAAGAGGGATTAGTGGTGCTTATTGCAATAGGAGGCACGCTGGCTTCGCTTTTTGGCACGTCTGACGCTGAATTGCATTTCACTTTCAACGTCCTGTTAAAACAGTTGAGTTTCTTTGGAGAGGCAGAGGCCGCCCGCTCTCTTTTTGAGTTCCGCTTGCATGTCTTAACGATCTCTTCCCGTGTGACGGGAATACTGTCAGGTTTGTCCTGGTTGCCAGGGACTTCACAAACATCCATGTGCATTGCTGTTTCAGTTCTTGTGGTGGGTGTGTGGTTATCACCACGATAACGGCTGGTGTCCGTTGCACATTCATGGCAGCTTTTGTGTAAGGAGCCTGCAGAGGGGGAGGGGCTTTGAGGCTGTGCTGTGGTGCTGATATTTTGGCTACTGTCAGGTAATGACATTTCATGCCTATGAACTACGACTTCTCCAGCAGTCTCAGAATCAGAGCCAGGTCCTGGTCCTGGATCCGGGCCAGCGTCCTGCTTTGGGCTTGTGAATCTCTGGTCTCCTACTGAGGCCGCCTGCAGGGCCGCAGTATGAACACAGTGCTTCCTGAAGTGACAGGTGTGGGGAGCTCCTTGCCTGGGGGTCACCAATCTCCCCTGTGAGCAGTGGTGGAAATGAGTGAGTGGACAGTGGAAGTAGTGCATACAGCACTCCAACTGTGTGTAGACTGGGTCCAGGTTTGTTGGTAAAAGGGTCGCGTTTTGTTTGCTGAGGGGGCTTCCTGAGAGGGGGAAGAGCTGAGAGGTTGGAGGGCAGGAGCGAGAATCCGGCGCACAGGAATGTGGGTTCCACTGCTGAAGCAGATGAGGATCCCCACATGTGCAGTTGGTGTTTTGCGAGTACTGGCACCTGCACGGTGTGCTCAGCGTGGCTATGTGCCCATTCTCAGATCCTCTTTCACCGGCTTCTGTGTTCGAGTAATGAATGTTTGAAAAAGGAGCAGCGTGGTGGTGAGGAGGAATTCTGTTATAAAGCTGAGTGCTGGAATCATGCCCTTCGTGCACTTTATCCTCAGTTTTTTGACTGGATGCTAAAGGCTCCAGCTCATAATGTTCCACCTCACCGCCCTTGCAGTCCAGCTGGTATTTCGCCAGACCAGAACTCTTCCCCTGGGGCGAGGGGCTGCTGGATGTGGTTTCGGTGAAGGACTGACACTGCAGTTTTTTGGGCAGCGGTATCTGGCCACAGGTGCCCTGGGGCCCCAGGCAGCGGCACATGCACTGAAAAAAGAAGGTGGCAAAGGCCCAGCTGATGCACATGATCAGCATCATGAACATGCCCAGCTGCGTGTAGGCCAGGACAGTTGACGGCATCATCATTGCGCCGGCAACAAAGGTGGTTAGTGCTGCCATTGCAATAGCAGAACCCATCCGACTGAGGGAAAATATCACCTTTCCCTCACGGTCCGGCTCTGGGGCAAGTCGGTAGGCCACGCCGTAGTGGACAGCAAAGTCCACGGACAGTCCGACCGCCACTGAAATGGTCACAGACTCCAAGACATTGAGCTCCCAGCCCAGAAGCACCAGAGAGCCCACTGTGACAAATATGGTCCCTGCAATGGACAGGATGGCATACAGGCTGATGATGAAATTCCAGGTGGTCAGGAGCATGACGCTGAAAGCAACAGCCACTGACAGCGCCATAGCAATCAGAGTCCCATCTGACAGGCTGTCCTGGAGGTCATAAAACTCCAGGTTGCTCACAAACCAGCCATAGCTGAGGCCTGCTGGGGCATAGCGAAGCTCCTCCTCGATCCAAGCATCCACCTAAAACAGAAAGACATTGCTAACATTATAAAATATCTTGTTTCACCAGTGGAGATGTGTCCAGGTGATGCTGGGCTGCGCATACCTCACGGTAGAACTGGTACATCTTCTCATAGGCCAATGTGAAGAGGAAGGTGCTCTGGAACTCTAAAACAATGGCTCTGATGGTGTCGTTGATGTCAAATCGAGGTCCAGGGGTCTTGCTGTCAAGGTGGTAGTTAGTACTTCGATCCAGCTCCATGATGGCTCTTTTGATACACAACTCAAAGACATCCTGTTTGTATGGGAAGATGGACTGACTGCAGCAAGGGTAGACAGAGGCCTCGTCGCAGTCCTGGTTCTCCATCCACTGTTAAAAACAGAAGAGGTAAACCAGAATCGGTCGGGTTGCTTTCTGAAACTTTATGGCTTAATTCATTTATGGCCAATGTCTAAAAGGACTGCAACTGAAAAATGAAAAACTTCCATCCACACGGATGTCTTGAAATAGCCTGTGTAACGAATTCTAAGAGAAGGACTGAAGAATGTGACCTGTATGCTCACTCCTCACCAGCACTCTTCTCTGTGCTCATCATAAACAGTGCTAACAGTTCTCTGTGAAGGTTCTCAGTCATCCAGGTCATCGTAGTCTAAGGAGCTTGGAAAGAAAAACGTCTGGACTTGTTTAAGTTGTTTGAAGACGTTTTGCTTCTCATCCGAGAAGCTTCTTCAGTTCTAAGGGTGAAATGGTGGAGAGTCCCAGATTTAAACCCAGTGGAAGTATCTCCCCAAAGAGGGACAAAGGGACCCCCTGATGATCCTCTACGTTTTGTCCTTTTGTCCCTCTTTGGGGGGGATACTCCCACTAGGTTTAAATCTGGGACTTAAACAAGTCCAGATGCTTTTCTTTCCAAGCTCCTTTTCAAAGTGATCGCTAGCGATACAGCTTTGTTAGCATAGCATAAACACAGTGAAGCTGGAGGATGAACGCTAACTTTTTTCCACTTGATAAAAGTTAACATGAGGGTTCCCGATGGTTAGAGACAAATACAGTCGCATGGCAGGATGCTGTAAACAGACCAAACTTCAGTCAGGAGAACAACTGAGATAATCCATCCACAATATGAGGTTAGTCATTCATATACTGCTGCATGGGCTGTAGTTACACCGTAAGGTTTAAAAACTGAGCTTTGAAATGAACAGTGGTAATAAAAACCGAGCGAGGCCAACAGTGATCACTGACTGTTTTTAGGGGCTCGTTCAGGATACAAAGCATTAAAGCATGTTAAAAACACAACAGCCTTAATAAACGCAGAGTAGTTTGGACCTGGAAGCAGCGTTCACGCGTCATCACTTAAAGACCAGATAACAAGTCATTTTTCTATATAGCAGATAAGCTAATGCTAGCCGACTGTAAGAAAGTTTAATCTGATGAAGTCAATCAGTTCAAGTGAGAATTTAACAAACGGCAGGAGAACACCAACATCAGAAATGTGTTCAACTCTTAGAGTAATCGTTTTGGTTTTGGAGATCAATTGTGGTTTAATAACTTTATTTTTTTATTGATAAAAAGGTTCTTGAGGTTTGAGTTTGCTCCCTATATCACTATTACACATGCAGTACTGACCTGTTTGAACGTCTCGATGAAGCAGCTGGTGAAGTCCTGCTCTTCGGACTGAAAGACGAAGCTCTGGTTTCTCATTTTCTGGCAGAAGTTGAGGATCCAGACCTGAGATGCTGGACTGGCAATGTTGAAACTGCTATCCAGCATCAGCTTTCCTTTGTTTTTGGGGTTCAGGGGATCACCATTATCCACAGGGGTCACCCCCCAGATGATGGTAATGGGCATGTGGAGGTCCTCGCCATGATGGACTCTCTCAAACATGAAAAGCTTTTTGTACTCTGCATCATAGCGCTCAAATGGGTGAGAAGATCTGAAGACCTGAAACTCTGCCAGCTCCAAGGAGGGGAGCTTCATCTTTGGGTTTACACAAACCACATAGGCCCCACCCACGGTCATGGCAAGAAACCAGAAGAGCCAGAGGTAGCGGAGCTTGATGACGATACAGGGCAGCACCTTCTCAAAGAATATCCTCGACACCTCCGAAAATGTGAAGAGGCATTTGTTGGCCTTTTGGCAAAGACCGGCCCAGAACATCTGCGTGCAACAACCTGTCTGCTGGTGCTGAGGCTTAGTGCAGAGGAACATGTTCGGCAGGTAGCGTTCATGTAGCACCACCACGGCGGGCAGCCATGTCACCATTAAAATATAGTTGACCAATATGGCAGTGCCAGCGTAGACTCCAAAGCAGCGAATGGCAGTGATGTTGCTGACATAGTTGGCATAAAAAGCAGCAGCAGTGGTGAAGCTGGTGACAAACATAGAGAGGGCCGCGTGTTGAAGGGTCACGCCGACCGTCTCTGCCAGCTCAGCGTGAGGCTTATCGAACTTAGTGTAGTTCCACACGTCACAAAGCACAAAGGCGTCATCTGCACCGATACCTACCAGGATGATGAGGGCTGTGAGGTTCATGAAGGGGAAGAACTCAAAGTCGAAAACCATTCGGTAGAGAAAGTATGACACAATCAGCGAGCTGATGATGGCTATTATTGTCATGAGTGTGATGAAAACTGACCGCGTGTACACACACATGACCAGCAGGACTATCACTATGGCTATGGCAGGATACACCGTGTCTGTGAGGAGGTAGTCCTGAAAGAGGTCGTGTTTAATGCCAAACTCGATCCCTGTGACCGTGGTGATGCCGTCGGAGGCGTTCCAGTTCTCGAAATTGTCCAGGTAAATGTTCATCATAGACTCGCCTTTCTCCGTGGGGGAAAAGAGCATGCTGTACTTGAGCACAGGCGGAGGATACTCCAGGCTCTTGGGACTCAGGAAGTCTTTGTCTACCAGAAAGTGAAAGATTTGGTAGATGGCGTTGTATTTTGTACACTTGCGGGGCACACTGGCACACTTTAGCTGGTCTTTCCGCCGCAGGGTCATGTCCCAGCAGTCGGGTCCCAGAGTGCCGTTATGATAGTATTTGGCACACGAGCGCAGGATCTTGAGTGTGTGCGATACGTCTCGTTCTGTAATCTTCTGGCAGGATGACCTGTTGTTGAGGACAGCGATGTAGTTACCTAGCGTCCAGCTGGGGCAGCAGGAGTCAGCATTGGTGCGCTGACAAAGATTCCAGTAGTCCCGGTGGGAACGCACCTAAGGACGGAAAGAATGAATAAATAAGCGAAAACAAGCAGAAGTGTAACAGAAAAACATATTCACACGACTTGAATGATGCCAGCATACTCTTGCGTTGTCCAGATTGCACATGGATTTGATGGCCTGAATACTCCACAGGTTCTTCCCTTCAGCTGACGAGAACACCACTCTAGAATAACTGTCACCTGCAGAAAGGATGGCATAGCCAAGTAGGAGAGCAAGTTTCCCCATTTTATACAAGACAAAAAATTATTTGACCATCTGGCAAAGATCCTGTTCACGTCCATCAGCCACAGTAAAAAGCACAACTATCCTGCTCATCCTTATATAAAGCCATAAATCTGTCTGGGAGCTGTGTGGAATGTGGACTAGTATAATTCTTCCTGTTCTCCATTGTCCTGAATCTTACCTGGCACATCACAGAAGAACTCTTTACTGAAGTCCCACTCAGCTTGCCGTTTGTCTCTGTCAAAGTGGTCTTTGGGCCGCCTGGGCTCTTGGTGACTGGAAAACAGTAGAAGGAGAATAAGCAAACATCTGAAGCACTGAACTAAGGTGCTGAACAGGATGTGAATTTTACACAAAATACCTTGATTTCACTGGGAAGTGCTAGACCATTCTGTGTAATCTATAAAGCTTTGCGTGATTCATAGCTCATAGTATTATAAAATCATCAGCCCTTGGTTAAGTTTCCTTCCCCACCCCTTTGAACCAGATATGTGATTGGCTACTCTTCACAAACAGAAGCTTTGCACAGCGGGAGGGCAGCGTTTCTGCACTTTCAGCCAGAGTTGGGCATGAAATCACCTTTGGCATCAGAAAGAATCAAGAGTAGGAAAAAACAGACCCCCCCCCAAAACAAACTATCTGACTGTGTTTAGACCAGTCCGAGTTGTATGATCATCCACCACTGTAACAGTATACACTCAGTGGCCACCTTATTTGACACACCTTTGTGACTGGAAATTTGTATTAACAAGCAATCAATCACATGGCTGCAGCTCAGTGCATTAAGGCTTGTAGACTTGGAGAAGATGGTGATCATGGGATGAAACCAGATTTTGCAGAAGGCCATATGCAAATGATTTCATTTTGTTTCTTGAAAGAAACACTTCAAATTTAGCAAAATGCCTAAAAAACAAAAACAAACAAACAAAACAAATGATTCATTCAAGAAATTTCAGTTTCAGATCACAATAACAACATCTAAAGTATCCTGTCCTTCTTATGTTATCCTGAAACACACATTGACATTTGGTTTGAGGCTGCTGTTGTTGTAAAACTAACTGTATTTCATAGAGTTAATTCCTAACATTCCTATTATTGTTTTACATTGTTTTGTTTTTTTTAAATGGCATTTTTATATTGTTAAGTTTCCTCGGCACACTTTGGGCCACTTAGTGAGCAACAGCCAGAAGAAATATAGTATTTCTGAAGCTAAACGTGGCCCCAACCTGATACTAGCTAAATGTAACTAACAAAATGACCAGTGAGTCTATAATAACATAGCTAGCTAACATTACAGTTGAACTATTGGAAATACCATTTCTGTTAAGTTCTGTCAGAGCAGATAGCTCCTTCTGAACAATGAGAGCAAAAATGTGTCATTTGGTACTTAAATGTGTTCAATGACTGACAGAAAATGAGGAAAAGCTCTAAAAATATTTGTAGCACAAATGTGCTGCAAATATAATAATCAGTCAGTACCAAGTTGAAAACGATCCAGAAAGAATTCTTATTCATGACTTCATGAATCAAACAGATGCTGCTGTGTCAGAAAAGGCAGCAGTCATCGCAGCTCCCTACAAGAAATCAGATAAATGACTTTCTGCAGTACAGCGAGGTACTGCTGTCATTATTCTAATAATCATAATGGTAACTCTGACTGAGCAGGGCACCCGGGGGGAGACGTGCAGATCAGTTTTTTAAATGAGCCACATTTTTAGGAGGAAAAGAGGAAGGCAGGGTAATCAGGCGGCTGTCAGAGAGAGAGAGTGACAGACGGAGGGGATGAGCCAGGGGAGCTCGCTGACAGAAGCAGGAGCCACTTTCTGATAAGCACACAATTACATGAAGACAGACACGCGGCGCAAGACAGACAAAGGCGTCTACAGAGGGAGACGGAGAGAACAGACTTTATCTAATCAGCAGAACAGAGCTGTTTTAGAGGCTCTAATCTTAGCTACATGTTTCTACACAGCATCTGCTCATAAAAAATTTAAAATTAAATCTGAATCAAAGACGGTCTACTGATTTTTAATCACGCTAAAGTGACATGCCTGTGAATATGGTGATATGCATCAAATAAGCAAAACTGAGCAACAGTAAAATTTAAGAAAGCAGATATCTGCAGTCTGATGTGTGCACGAAGACCTGAAAGAGAGAGACATGCAAAGACTTGTTCTTGATTAGTGAGCAGACTCTGGCTGACGGGAGGCAGAGGCTGACCTCGTGGATGGACAAACCTCGACTATTCCCTCTCTTCTTTCAGGAGGAGATTCAGACAGGTCTGTCAGCAGTATCCTTCAACTCTACCTCTGACCCCCACGCCTTTAACTCTCGCTCCCCTGTGACCTCTCTTCTTGGCTGATAGCGGAAGCCAACGACATGAGTGCCAAACAAAGACACTATATAATGTCTTTGTTCAACCAGTAACAGTTTAATAATGTTCTCTACACTGTCACTTCAGTTTTACAGGCTCAAAAGTAATTAAACGTTTAATAATGTCTAAGAAAATTATGTAAATTTATTTGATTTAAAGATTTTTATTTTGGACCACTTGCTTTAAATGTTTCATATTTATAGTGTCCACCAGGTGGCACTAATTTTTACCACTAAAAGCAACATTTTACACTTTTTACCTTTTCCTGCAAGTTTGCCTAGTTACTCACACAATAAGTGGGTCTCACTATTGATGATTGATATTGGACAATGGTGTGTGTGTGTGTGTGTGTGTGTGTGTGTGTGTGTGTGTGTGTGTGCGTGTGTTTGTTTTTTCTGGGATTTGATACCCTGTCTATAAATATAGAGCTGTGTATAAAAATCTTTCTACATCGTAATTCTTGTTCCCGTTCAGCATGCTGTCCTGCAGTGGTATATGATGTTAAAAGAAAGAAAGCGCGTGTGTGTTTGTGTGTCTGTGTCTGTGTGTGCGTTTGTGTGTGTGTTTCACTTTCAAGTCTTCTCTCTTAGAAAGCCACACTCTGTGTTTAAACTAAGGCCGTGATAATAAACACTGATAGCTTTTCAGTGCTTCAAAGACACTGAAAACAAAATAGGGCTCTTTGGTTGTGGCTCAGGTAGTTTATGGTGGAGCAGTTACTTTGAAGAGGGCAACACTTTACAGCACACAGGAGGCTCTGGGAATGATCTTTTAGGGGGAACGAGAAACAGAGCAGTCTCCAACTCTGACCCATCTGAAGATGAGAGTGGAGGGGAGATGGATGAAGAAGCAGCAGGATAGACTTTTCCATTTCCATATTCTGGTCTCCCACAAAGACCAGAATATGGTCTGCAATGCTCTGCTATGTTCCAGCAGCCAGAGGTCTGATCCCTTGATCTACACGCTATGGAGGAAATCCTGCAGCTAATTGTGGCCGTGGCAAACGTGACAAAGAGACCCTCAATGGCAAAATGTGGACACAGAAAACTCAGATGTGCAGGGCAGTGCTGCTGCAGTTTACCTGGAGGTGACGTGGACAGAATCCTGCACTGCTGAGGCAAAAAGAAGTAAAAGGTCTGACTGGAAAACTATAACTAATGTCTGAGGAGGAAGCCAGAAAAGCTCGTATGATGCAGCAGGGACCTGCTGTCAAAGTTTACTGAGGTAGGCTGCTGCTCGTCCATGCAGGGCTCGAAAAGTCAAAACCATAATCTTAAAGTGAACACTGAAGTCGATGGGACACAACGATGTGACAATGAGAGTACTAAAGACTCAATGAGAAGACTCGCAGGTGCATTAAACTTGTAGGTGTTCGAAGGAGATTTTACACAGACAAGTGAACAAAAAAACTGTTGTGTGTATTTCAGAGTTTGCTGCCCATGTAATCAATCGACAGACTGCACATTTTAGCGTGGACTAAGGGTTACGACAAATATTTAACATGTGAATGTGAGATTTGTCCTCCTGCAGCGACACTTGTGCAACAAATCTTTGTTTTCTTCTGCTAAAGCAAACATCTGCAGATGAACCCACCGATGAGAGGTTTAATGTCAATCGCCTTTCAGACGGCTTGATGAGCAGACAGAGAAACTCTACAGCCTTTGGGGAAAAAAAAGCTGCTAAACCGGCTCTCGCATGTTCCTGCACGGAGCTTCAGAAAGCATCTCAGATGAGTGTAAACTCACATTTTGGCCTGCTCATCTGCATATTTGAATGGATAATTGGCCAGTGTGGCTTTATAGCCCGTGTTCTTCACCATATTGTTCCATGTGACTAGTCGCTGGCCAATGGCTGTTCCCCGTGGCTCGAAGCCCTTGTAGGAAAAAAAGATACCAGAAATAAAACAGCAGAAATTGACATGATTATGCTTGTAGAAATGTATTGTATTAAGGCAAACTGATCATTTTATTATCACACAGTTCTCATCACGCTCAGCCAATACAGGACGTTTAAGCCCGACACACATTTTTAGCGATTTAAAAATCAAATATATTCACTGATATTCCCCCAAAATCAAACCCTCAACTATTTAATCAAAATATGTATGGAAATTTAGAAATTATTAGAAATAACATGAATAACAGTCAAATTCATGTTTGCTTTCTTGGTACTCCTGTTATGTTTGAGTTTAGTTTGCTTTGGCAAACTAAACTCAAACATAACAGGACAACATAGAACCGATCAGCCTGCATGAGTGCGTCTCTATGTACAACATGAGTACCGCATTTTTCAGACCATAAGGCGCACAGGATTATAAGGCGCATTAAGCGAAACAAAACAGTCAGATAAGTCAAACTTTCCTCAACTCATTCTTCTTGCTTCCTCCACTTCTGTACCATTGATTCATTAATGTTGAATTCTCTATCAGCTGCTCTATTCCCATGTTGTTGCAGTATATGAATCACTAACCTCGTATTGTGGATGGATTATCTCAGTTGTTCTCCTGACTGAAGTTTACAGCATCCTGCCATGCGATTGCATTTGTCTCTAACCATCAGGAACCCTCACGTTAACTTTTATCGAGTGGAAAAAAAAGTTGGCGTTCATCCTCCAGCTTCACTGTGTTTATGCTAAAATAGCTGTGTTGCTAGAGGTCACGTAGCACATCATTATATACCAGCTAGTCCAACTTCAGTAACCCTACAAACGTCACTGCTGTTTAGTTTCCTGTCTTCAGTTATGTTGGAAGTGGTGGCAGAGCTGTATGTTTGAATGCTTCAGAAATCTCTCAGTCAGAACATGCAATATCGTGTTTAGGTGGAAACTAGCGAGCTAACTTCCTGCTAACTTCTAACTCTGTTAAATGTAATAAATCCTGTTTTCATGGATGCCTGGATGTTAAACTTAATTGTTACACCTGGTAAAGCAGCAACGCTGATCATTTTATTAAAGATGAAAGAATTTAGACAGTTTTTAACTCTCGGTGATGCCGCAGTGATCGTTTGACTTTGGGACCTGAAGCGGACGGAGTTTAGGACCCAGATTACTCCGCAAGGCTCCTGACTACGGCATCCGTAATGCTCCAACAATCCATCAAGCGGTGCGGCTTCGTAGCTTACCAAAGTTATACTGAAGCATTTATGACAGATTTTTGAGCGCCGTGCACCACATAAAATTGGTTTGAGGTCAATAAGCACAACCAGAATTCATACATAAGGGGCACTGTCAATTGCTGAGAAAATTAAAGGATTTTAAGTGTGCCTTATAGTGCGGAAAATACAGTACTACACACTGAAAAGAGGACGGCTACCGTCATCTACAAAGGCGACCAATGAGTAGTGTACTCACGAGCAGTGGGTCAGAGAAATCCGGCAGGTCAGGCACAAGTATGCCCACCAGGGCACAGATCACAATAAGCACCGTGCACACACCCAGCACCACCACTGGCCAATCAGCTATTAGCTCAGCATAGCTGTGAAAAAGACACATAAAAGTTGATGACAAGACGTCCTTTGACAGTTGATTTCAAACAGCATGTGCCTCTGATTACATACAGAGTAGGAGAAACAAGAAAAAGCACTTACTGAGGGAACAAACGGAGAAAACGAAAACATGTCTTGTCTTTAAGAGTTAGATTTTACTGTAGGTTAATGGATAAATGAGGACATCCAAGTTGCTAGTTACTGCAGGATAAGTGAATCAATAAGTCGTGACTCACTACTGAGGAATGATGGCTCCAGTAGAGCTCTGATGGATGGATGACAGAAATAAAGAAAGGAGGAGAAGTTTGAGCGTTTCTGGCAGGTCTTACCTTCTGGGAAATCGAAAAGGCATCGAAGGGCTGAAAACCAAAGAGAGGGAGATAAATCAGGTTTATATTTTGAAGTCAAAGCAACAACCAATCAAAAACATATTGGAGGAGACTTGAGAAAGAGTGGACATCTTTTCTCCATCATGTGCTGCTTATCTTTTTCCAGCAGGAGCGCGCAGCGTGGATATTGGACCGCTGAAGACATTAAAGCTGACATGGCTGTCAAAACCACTTTGTGCTGAACGTCTCATAATTCTCTGCTCCTTTTTCAAACTTTGTTCTGATTTGACAGACAAGCTTACAGGGATTTTCTTTCTAATATACACGAGCCACACGCCGAAATCTAACGACTCGAGCGAGGTACCAGCATCTAAACTGCAGGCCGACGCCGACCTGAGACTTGTGCTGGGCTCAAAATGATCCTGAATTTCTGGCTGATACTGACACAAACGGATGTCAGCGTGAAGCTAAATAAAGCCTCAAATGTTCCTGATAACTGCTAAACAGCATTTTTTAAATTTCATTGAAGCCAAGTGAAGCCTAGTGTGCCATGTGCTCGATAAATCAGCACTCCAACACACACCAGGCCCTCGCCGATAATCCGGAAGTCTCGGATTACAACTTGCACTTCCACACAAAGACATGTTATCACATTGTGAAATCAGGCTTCCTGTTGGTGGCTGACCCAAACACGCCCACAGACACATACTTCAGCTGCTCGGGATCTATCTGGAATTCTCGTCAGCTCCTTTTGGGAGCAGTGGGGGGAGCGTCCGGTATGCCAGAGAAGCAACAAACGCGCTGGGTGGAAGGGAAGAGGAAGTGGCAGAATCAGATACGACCACCTGATCACAGTGGGGCTACAGGAGATTAATGATCAAGGCTAAAGGGGTTCACGGGAGACAGACACATGTCTGTGTGGAGAAAACACACGGAACAGCCAGAGTTGGAGATTTTAGCTTCCCAAAAAACCTAAACTGAAGCTTCGCAGTTAAAAAAGATGCAGGGTTGGGTTTGGGTTTTTTTTGGGATGAACATACACAGCTGAGTGAATAAAAACGGGCAAACAGAACAAAGTCTGAACACTCAATAAATAAATGAATCACATGACATAAACAAGTAAACTGATACAGGTAAACGTCACGTTATCAGAGCTGGTTTCAGCTGATATTTACCATGGCTGACACTTGCAGATGTCGATATTCAATAAGAAGAAGAAACCGATATTACCCAAAGACACTAGGGGTGCAACAATACTCGTATCGATATTGAACCGTTCGATACAGTGCTTTCGGTTCGGTACGCATATGTATCGAACAATACAAAATTTTTAATTTATTTGATCAACTTTCCTTCTGACGATGCTGTCTGTGTTGAGCGCTCAGTGAATCTGCGCTCGACTACTCCGCCTAGGCTGCACTGTCGAGCGCAGATCCACTGAGCCCAGCGCAAGCTAGCGAGACAGAAGCTAAGCTCGTTGCAACATGGCAAATTGAACCTCCCCCACCCTCATTCAGATCTGGCGTTTGGAACTATTTTGGTTTTCATGTGACGTATGACCCTGAAGGTAAGCGCGTCATGGACTAAAGTAAAACAGTATGTTGGATGTGCCACGCAATGCTCAATTACATGGTGGGAGCTAGTGTGTTAGCGCAGTTAGCTCGTTAACGTGTTGGCCGTCCAGCCCCATGCACGGGGAGATCCGCGGTAGCTCGTTAACGGAGATTTGCCGTGTTGTGGCGTTAAGGTCATTTCAGATTAACGCTGACAGCACTAGTGGGAACACAACGAATATGACTGCACATTTACTCCGACACCATCCTAGTGCAAAGACAAGTGGAAGCAGACAAAACAACAAGCACCATGCTACAAACTTTACCCGAGTCATTTAGACAGCCGTTAGCACAGGATTCTCCTTATGGGGACCTGATATGTTTAATATGCTGCTGAGAATATAGCCCAGAAGAAGCTATAGTAGAGCTTTTATTTTGGAAAGAGACATTTCTCTGTAATAAACTCTTTTCCAAAGATGAGAGATTTCTCCATCAAATGGTTATTTTTTTATTACTTTATTGTTTCAGCAACATTCAATTTAAAAACTGTACTTTTGAGTTAAAATATATATTTAGAATTTTAATAAATGACAAATTAAAAAAGCATGAACATTTTTTTGTATCGAAAAAATATCGAACTGTGACACCAAAGTATCGAACCGAACCGTGAATTTTGTGTATCGTTGCACCCCTAAAAGACATGAAAATCAGTCGTTTTAAAAGAGCTGTTTATTGCACACTGATGCCAAATGAAGGCACATTCAGGCACAAGTTAAAATGATGACAAGTCGAGAGGAGATCAGGACCGTGACTACATCAATGAGCAGAGTCCTTATTGGAGGCCAGAGGGACTGGATTACCCATTCTGCCAGAAAAGTCTCTGGAAAGATCAATGCACGGCTTTAACCTGAAGCTTAAAGGATTGTAAATACATTTTTAGTGCATCATAGATTCACATCTTTACTGGAAGTTAAGTGGCCCTACTTTACTTCTCTAATGGTACAAAGAAACAGGAAGTGAGTTCTGAGGTAACCTTCTTGTGCAGCTAATCAAGTTGACAACACTCTGATTTTAGCGACATGGCCCCATGATCCAAGCAGGGTGTCTGTCCCCCCATCAAAGTCAGATAAGTCATAATGGGAACCACAAATGAACTCGCGGGACAGGTGAGGAATTTTACTCCACAGGGTTGTAAGGAGGTTGTAAATCCCCTTTAAAGCCCCACTGGGCCTTTTTATATGGCAGCCAAATGTCAAGTGGCACAAGCTGAGAGCACAGTTTGCCAACACAGGTATGCACAGACACAAACAGGCCATCACTCACGCTCGTCTGGGGAAAGAAATGTTACAATGCAGTGTTGTGCTCCAATGCTCCGGGCTCCCTGCAAACAGCACCACACAGAGCCCACGGCATCGAGCCGGCCTCTACACTCCTCAAATCCCAAACGGATCGAGCATGGATGAGTTGGAAGAGGTCCAATCCAGCAAGGCCTCACCGGATCTACTGCCTGTGTCACAATAGTGTTAACCAGGAAAAGTCCACTCACAGATGGACCTGAGTGTTTTCATAGCATTAAGCCATTTGAAGCAATGGCTTTAAATTAGCTCCTTTTAATTGATCAAATTAAAATGTGTTTTCCTCCCTTTGCTCTTCGCTCTCGTATATTAGAGACTTTTTCCCCTTCAGCTTTCAAAGTGACCTCTAACCCGGTTTAAACCAGCAGTACCTAATGAAAGACACGTTTCCCCAGCCCTTCTTTGAACACGCAGCCGAGGGAAAACTCTGTATTGCTAATGTAATTCATTTCACTGGGCGCCGTCTCTTGGCTTTCCATGTATGGACTTGAACTGGAGACCCCAGGACACAGATATGGCCCAAGATGGAGGAGTCGAGCTATCGGAAACACTTGGAGCAGATTCATAAAAGCGCTGTCAGGCTGTCTGTTTGTCTACTTAATGGACTATTTTGAATTTTGGCCTGCAACGCTCCAATCTGAATTCATTTCAGCCAATTGGAAAGCTGCACAGCATACTTGGATGCTTTTAAAGAAGACAAGAGATGATGGATTCTTGATCTATGCAGTTCACAGCAATAATTTATGCCATTGTTATAAAACTGAAACTGGCAAGCTGGGGTCAACATGATCTCAAGAACTGCAATCTGTAAAATGAACAAAAACCACCTAAATCCTTGACCTGCCACATCAGGCTTCCTCCACGACTCTCTGGTCCCTCCTGACCATGCCGCCTTCCCTTTCTTCCTTTGCTTGCTGCCTGCTCTCTTATTTTCCTTTTCCCTCTCCTCCGCCCGTGTAACCTTTCACTGTTATTCTATTTACCAGAGGGAGAGTGTTTCTGGATCACTGGGCTAATTAATAAGGTAAACACAGACGGCCCGCCGCTCACTCAGCACGGCGCTGACAGAGAAGCAGCTGGGGACCGAGGGACGGCTTTCTACACACCACGGCTCTGGCTCATCCCAGACGGAAGCAGACAATCGCGCGAGGAGGAGCATGGCGAAATCTTTTGGGGTTCGTCCAAAACGGAGATCTTGGAGCGCACTGTAACAGATGTGAGGCGATTGCTGGTTTTAAGCTCTAAGGGCCACGTTGTGCACTGCTGTTGTTGACATTTGTGCTCAAACTCGCTGCACTTCACAACTGGACAGGAACTAGCAAAATAATAAGTAAAGGGGTTAAGAGTTCAGAGGCAGAGGACGGAGTTAACTGTCAACAGACGGGTAGCTAAATATTTCACAAACATGGCCTTTAAGTTGGCGCAGGAACAATTAGTGTCAGCCATCAGGCTGCTGGGCCCGCCCTGCCCTGATTAGTGCCTCGCTGGAACGCTGCACTCAATTAGAGGCTCGATCTAGCCGTGAAATAGGCCCCGGCTACCAGTGCTCCTACTCAAATGACATCATGAGACTAGCTGGGCAGAAAAATACCACACTGTGCCCGATAACTCAGCCTAAAGAAGAATACTGTGTCAAGCCTTGGATTACATTAACACAACTGTAAACAGATACGAGGCTCAGAGGGCGTAAGGAATGGAAACTTTGTGACAGATAAATAATTGTAATGAGTGGAAATCAGTGCTTTAAGTCAGCCTGTATTTATATGCAAACACTAAAGTTCAGCTTTTAGAAAGCTCGGAAATGAGCGCGTGTGGAAATTAGCCCAGCAGTGTTGCAGTAAACAGATAATAAAATCCAAGACTGTAAACACTTGTAAAGCCATTACTCACATACATCAGAGAAATACCAAACAAGAGCAGCCAACTGTGTGCTATAAAGTGGACACATTGCTTTTACGTCTGCAAAGACAGACCGATAAGAAAGCAAGGAGAAAAAAAGGCATCAGTTAGCATCAGTGGTAACAAAGTGATTCATTGGGCATCATGTTTCTAACAGGCCTCCAATAAACACAGAAACAGGCCTGGGCTGTTTAAACTAAGTTTAGACTGAGGTCAGTCGGGGACACCTCGTCTCATCATCGCATGGTGGAAACGCAACCAGGCATGATGGGAGGAAAAAGTGCAGCAACCACAGGACAAGTGCCGTTATGGACTCACTTGGATGTAACAATAATAATAATAATAATAATGTATACTTTATTGATCCCCGTGGGGAAATTGCTCTCTGCATCTAACCCATTCACTGAGTGAAGCAGTAATAAGAGTGTCAGTAAAAAAAATAAATAAATAAAAAAAATAAAAAAAAGATGGAAGAAACATCCTTCAACCATGTCGAAGGGTTTTATCCACCAGAGGGCGCTCTATGATACCTGTGGCCCGTTGGCAGCACACGTCTGGAAGCATTGCTGTGGATTTGGCACATCCACAACAGCCAGCTGAGCATAACAGAGTTAGACAAAGCATCAACGAGTAGGTAAATATGTAAACAAATGTTTTGGAAAATCTGTTTATGATTTGAGTCACTGAAACAATAACAGAGCAAAAAAGATGTATGAGCCAATGAGGGTGGGCGATACAGCCTAAAGACCACACTGCGATATTCCAAGAAATTTGAAATAATATTTGTGATGATACAGTTGAAAATATAACAATTTATTGATGCGTTTGGTTTGCAGGCAGCAGGATTTTGCGGCACATTTTCCATTCTTCATTTTCCAGGCAATCATTTCAACACTGACACATCAGACTGTAATTCACTCTTTCCCCAACGCAGTGTGTATTCCTGCACGGAATAAAATAGTCCCAGTAAGAGGTTTTGCGTATAAGCCAACTAATAATCACACTGGGAATTTGAGCAAAAATTATTTAGTCAAGTAAATAAATGAAAAAAAAAAGCATTTTAATCCTAACTGATTGATCCTTTTGTGTCAGGGAACCGTTCAAATGTTCTTGACATAAAGTTGTTTTAGCACAGAGGCTCTGAATATTTATCCAGAGAAAAACCTGATGTGACACATAACAGGTGGCGTGGCTAACACGCTGAAATCGCTTGATGGAACCAGTTTGCACTGTCATTTTAAAAAGCCAAATATGCAGTATTCACTCGGTATTCAAAATATGAACAGACTGGGCGCTGCTGTAGTTCACCTGGTTGAGCAGGTGAGCTTTTTACCAACAGCTACTGCAGGTGCCTGGGCTGCAGCAGCATAACGGTGTTAGCGGTGAGTAGATGCCAGTGGTCATGGTGGAGTAGTTAGTGCCAGACATTTCTGAAAGCTGCACTTTAAAAACACCTACATAACTTTTCATGGTTTTTTTCAGTGGTTTCTGGTCGTGTGGGTAATGGGTTTAACTGTTGCCCTCTTACTGATTCTGATCCTGAGGACTTGAAGCAGACGTCCGTGTTCACATCTGCATGTGTGGATGCAGGATGACTGCTTCCACTGGTGAGCGTGGCCTTTTCTGGCTGCACCTGCCATTCCCTTGAATTCCTGGAGGTGAAATACTGGCGCACAAAAATTCCAAGCATACATGTGGGATTTAAGCACCGTGGCTGTAGTTAAGCTGTCAGTCAGTGCGACGTCTTTACTGTGGCTGCTCCTCGCCTCATTCTTATCACTTTAACCTCACACCCGGAGATGCACGTAGGCCTGTCTGTTGCACAGAGCTTCATATCCTACATGATTACCGTCATTCGTATTCTTTCTAATAAAAAGCAGAACCTGTCAATAGCTGGAGGGCAGTGCCAGGAGGAATCTGACAGTTTGAATCCACAAGTCCTTCCCAACCTGCCAACTTTACACCGCTCAGTTGTCTGCAGCTGAGAGGGTCTGTGTGGTCAGTGAGACCAGCAGGCTTTCCTATTAGTCCTCCAGAGGTGGAACCAATGCTTCCCACCAGCAACTCCTGATCCTCCAGCTTCTTACCACAGGCATCTGTTGAGTATGGCTTCCTGAATGAGTAGGCTGTGGGGGGGTGCAAACATGAGGAATGAAAATTATAATGAATCTTTATCAAAACACTTTGTCGCTGTGCAGCTAGATGAACTACAGATCTAGTCCTTTCAAAGAAAATCCTGAAGCCTCTCATTCACAGTGAGGAGAAGCTTTTTAAGGCAAACACGAGTCATTAATCTGCTGTCGTTTAATAGAAAGGCTGGTACAAACCAAGAACCTTAACAGGAAAGAGAGGACAGGCAAAGGCAATACAGTTCAGCATCTTATTTTACTATGGCTGCTGATGTAAAGACTCAAATCTGACTGCAGCATCGATACCTGGCAGCACGGCTAGTTTACTACACTGGTTTTCCAAGTAATTAAAGACACATTACAAGGGACAGATTATGGTTTTCCTTATTTTATGTGCACACTTTTTAAGATGCAAACATTTAAAATGATGAGATAAATGTAAAAGTAATCAAAGAATGGCTCATGCTCTACATTTGGATCCATCAGCTGCAGCCAGTAAGAACAAAACAAACTGAAAACAAAGTGAAGTGAGGAGGAGGAGGAGGAGGAGGGGGACCACGGCTCAGAGGAAGACGATTCAGAATGATGCAGACCTGGAGGTTGGAGAAACAGGCCCACCTTAATGACCCATGTGAATCACTCTGACATTGAATCTTACCTATGCCGATTCCTCCACTGCCCCTGAGATGTGATCTTATGCTGCCTCAGACACCGCCTGGAGCTTTGCTTTGACCTTCTTTGATCTCATTCATTAACAGACAAGGTAGTGAAAGAAAAAAGGGCGATGTCGAGATTTTTTTTTTTGTGGAGGTTCATTTTTCACTCTACACTGCTCTCCCTCTTCCATCATTACCTCACCGCACCATCAGTCTAGTTTCCCCTGTGCTTTTGTCGCCATCCTTTTGTGTCCCGGGCCGTCTGAGGACGCGGTAGCTCCAGGGTCGCCATTTGTTTGAGTGCCTCCTCTCAAGCATTCCTGTCTCCATCAATCACTCTTCTCGCTTCATCATTTCCTAACCGTTGTCTGGTAGGGTTTTTTTTTTTTTTTTTTGGGGGGGGGGGGGGGGGGGGTTGCTCTTCTGGAGCTTTGCTGCGATATCTCGTGTTGCTGGGAAGTGCAACGTGGCAAACAAGTGCTCTAGTTGTGTTCATTAGCTCTGTTTTACATTGGTCAAAGATGACACATGGAAGCGTAATAAGTCAAATTCTGTTCCTTGAGCTCCTTCACACAGAGACACTGTGCTTTTGCGAGTGTGCATTCACATTAGGAGAGTGTTGCGACGCGGGGAGGGAGTCTGGAAAATTCCAAGCAAAAGTTCAAAAATGCAGGAGAGGAAACATGAGCAAGAAACGGGCTGTTCATCTCCACATGGGTGTTGCCTGTTTCAAACACACTTTATTATGAAGGAAAAACAAGAGTAAATCAACACATCTGGTATGTATATTTGCACACGGTATACTCTCCTTTTGGTGTAAATGTAAAATGGCCTGCATTTGTATAGCGCTTTACTTAGCCCCTATGGACCCCAAAGTGCTTTACACTACATTCAGACACACACACACACACACTAGCCACAGCTGCCCTGGGGCGCACTGGCAGAGGCGAGGGGTATACATGTATAATGTATACCGAGGTATAAATGTATACATAGATATTTGTGTGGGTGTGAGAGCGACAACAACATCAGGAAGAAGGAACACGAGAAGCTTAAGAAATATCAAGAGCTGAGAGAGGATATGGTGAAGGTAACAGTGGTTGCCGTGGTAACAGCAACACCAGAGCTTATGACCCCCGAGCTGGAGACAGGCTCTGGAATGACATCCTAGATGTCTGTCCTGCTCCCAGAGCCTGAAGACAAAAACCTAAATACAAGGTTTTGAATGATAATGGATTTGCTTTTTCTAATGTCACACGTGCGTCTGTCCGGTATATGATGTCCAATTTGTCTTTGATTTTGATTTTATTGATTAGCATTCAAATATCTCAATGAATACAGAACAAAGATCTACCACAAAGCAAGAAAGCAGGAGACAAGGCTAATCAAAAGGTATTGGCTGAAGCCTTTGCTTATTATGCCAACTCTTCATTTGTCAGTCTTTGTTCGTTCAAATCTTCAAAGCAGTCCCATATTTAATCAAACCTGTATCTTCCCATTTCTCAAATCGACTATCAGTTTTATTTGGGATGAATTCAGGGTTGTAGGATCTCCACCTTATCAGTCTTTCCCTGGTTTGGTTTTCTCCAAGATGTTTGTAGCGGTCCAGTCCAGGGCTTGGATCATGAAGCTGTGTGGTTCTGACGCTTATATTCACCTACTGTAGGTGAATATGAGCTGATATTTGGCATTCCAGCTCCTTCCATTGTGCTGTGCAGGCCCAGTTACATATAGGTCTACCAAGGTTTTGATTTGTGCTGCCCTAAAGTAGTCTAATGTTTGGCAGGGGAAGACCTCACAATGTCACACGTCCACGTTACATGCAGTGAAATTGGACCCCTGTGTGATTAGCTACGTGAAGGTCTAAACTGTAATTCTAGCTCTAGGCCGCGTTGATATTGTTTGAAATAATATAAATTATTCATATATAATTTGTAACCTGACACATTGTCAGACATGAAGTGCTAGAAAAGATCATTCAGGCTGTTGCAAATATGTTTAATATTTCACCTGCAAATATGGCCTCTACCTTCGAGTGGGAAGGTCTGCTATGCTTTCCTTTAGGCGAGCTAAGACTGTCCATGACGTTCAGCAGTTCGTTAGAATAGGTTTGCATTTATGACCCCCTCCTGCTATTGGATGAAGAGCTAGAACCTTATGGTCCTACCATAACAGCATCTTGGTTTGTTGTGTGTGTGTGTGTGTGTGTGTGTGTGTGTGTGTGTGTGTGTGTGTGTGTGTGTGTGTGTGTGTGTGTGTGTGTGTGTGTGTTGTCGTCATTATACTAACATCTGCAGTAGGGCTGGGCCATATCATACCAGTATAATGTTGGGCATCGATAGGAAAATGAAATATGGCGATAGAATATGGGTAAAACGCGCGTGCACAGCGCCTTTGTTTTCATACGCACATGGCAGAAAAAGCATGGCGGCGACGGAGAATGAGAAGGGCGACAACAGATCGTTGAATGAAACAGATGAACCTGAACTGGTTTGTAAAAATGCTGCAGCTTCACTGGTGTGGAACTGTTTTAGCTTTCGCCCGTCAGATACACAACAAAGCACTATTTTTGGTAGCGCATGCTAGCGGGCCGTCGTTATTACCGTGTTGTTTGGAAAATACGGCGCACTTAAAATCAGACAGTGTCCCTTATAATCCCGTGTGCCTTATGTATGAACTCTGGTTGTGTTTACTGACCTCGAGACGATTTTATGTACACGGTGCTCGAAAATCTGTCAGATGTTTCAGTACGACTTTGCTAAGCTACGAAGCCGCACCGCTTGATGGATTGTCGGAGCATTACGGCTATCGTAGGCGGAGCCTCGCAGAGTGATACATGCTGTGCAAGGTAACTTTGTGTAACTTTAATGCACATAAAAAACAGCTGCTTGTTTAAGTGAAAATACATAGATGGTTTTTTTGCACTAATAAAATTGTGGAGTTGTAAAGTATTTTGTCTCGTGTCAATTATATCGTCAGTTATATCGTTATCGCAAGTTTTCAAATGTATATCGTGATAAATATTTTTGGTCATATCGGCCTGCTCTGCACTGAGGTTTACTGTGTACAGTCCTGATATGTCACACATGTATCCTGGGATAAGCTCGTAGCTCCGCTGCAGTACAGAGAGGATTAGACACACAGGATGCCCGGAAATCTCCCCCATCCATCACAGAGCTTTCAGAAACGCCCCAGGAGCCACAAAATGTACACACATGCCAAGCAATCGTCTCATTTGAAATGGGTGTATCATGTACCATGGGCTAATAACTTAATATTGAGTGAATAAAACAAAGCCAAAAACAGCCAAAATAGTTACAACTGCACGATCCAGCTTCTTAGTTCTTGCACATTAAGGTTGAGGGTAAAAGGCTTATGTGAAGACTGAATAAAAAGGCTGACACACAGTGTTCAAACACAAAAACAGGATACATTCCCACAAACGCGCCTTATTTGGTGAGGCAGCTGACAAAGCTCGGGAACAGGCACCACAAAGGCCTTACAAACACTTGTTCTTCTTGATAATGTGCTAATCCTCATCAAGCTGACACCCTGAAATACCAAGAAAATGGATCACTTTCAAACAGACCTTTGCTGGTTGAGGCTTGCAGCTGTCTGACAGAAAAACACAGGAAGAGGGAAAAATGTGGAGAGTGATAAATTGCCAATACTGCAAAGAAATAAAAGCTGGACAGAGACGTTTGTTCCACTGAAGATAACTGATTGATAAATCAGCTGATAAAGCTCCAAAATGACACCCGATGAACTGGTCTGCACTTCACGGTCATGTTTTCATGGCGTTTTCCCAGGTGTCATAGCAACCAAACCACCTGCAGTATACAAATACCACAAAATTCAAACTCGCTCCAGATTATAAAAGCTGACCTTTTCCGAGGCGGCGTCAGAGGGAGAGCGAGAGAGACAGACGCGGGAATTTTTGCAGTCCTACCAGGCACGGAGCTCAGCCAAACCTGCGGTTGCCGTAAACAACAGGAGCGGTTGAGAAAGGAGTCGGTAAAGAAGGGAGCGGCACTTGGAGCACAAGAGGAGAGAGGTGAAATATTCAGAGTGACCCTGGATGCTTGAGCTGTTTCGGCTGCTGTTGTTGGGTCATGGATGCAGAAGCAGCTTAGCTGGACCTCAGGTGCCCTGAAGCTACACGACCATTCTCCCTCATGATGACGGTTTCACTGCAGAGCGAGAACAGCACTGCACTGTAGTGTTGGCCCAAGTGTCCCAGCTTTGATTGGCAGCAATTATAACCTCAAAGATGATTGGTAGCTGCTCTGAAGGACCAGCAGAACGTGCTGCAGGTGCAGCGCTGGTGTGACTGTGCCGAGCTCAGAGAAGCTCCACCAGCTGCAGCCTCCTCCTACACGTACCTATGGAGACTTTTAGAAAACTGGAGCAGCTGGTTGGATTCTGGTCACTAAGGCTACATTCACACTGCAGGCGAAAGCTCATCCAATCCGACTTTTCTGACCCTATGCGACCCATATCCGATCATGGTGTGACAGTGTGAACGGCACAAATCCGATCGGGGTCACTTTCGTATGTGGTGCTGAATCCGATACATATCTGTAGAGCTACTACTCTGGTGTTACTTCGTCATCTATTGGCCGACTGGTTCAAAATGCTGCAGCACACATCCCCTATACTCGCCTCAGTTTTCAAATTGATTTTAAGATCTTGACACTTGTTTGTAAAACATTGCATGGAATAGCTCCTATATATATCTTTCTGATCTTTTAAATTTGTATACTCCGGCGAGATGTTTGAGGTCTGCGGACCAAATGCTTCTAGTTGTCCCCAGGTCCAGATTAAAACAGAGGAGATCGGGCTTTTGCTGCAAACTGTGGAATAAACTGCCTTTACATATCAGGACCTCTCCAACACTGGATACTTTTAAAACTCATTTAAAGACCCATTTTTACTCTTTGCCTTTTAATTCTGTATGAGTCTGTCATTATTTTATTCTTATTATTTTCTTATCTTTTATTTTACTTTTAAATTTTATCAGATTCTTTTATCGTACAGTACTTTTAAAAACAACAACTGTTGACCAAAGTGCTATATAAATACAACTGACTTCTCGACTGCTGTATCTTACAGAAAGTCCCTTAAACCTGTCAGCAGGCCTGGTCCTGACTGGGAAAGCCATTCCCAAGGACGCCGTGCTACTGCTCGATCTTAATTAAACCACACAAAGTGGCTACATAGCTAATCTTACAGCGCAGACACAAACATGCTCCTAATGCTTCTAACAGACCCAAACTGCTGCTGAGCTGTGCTTGGACCTCTCCAAAGATTTGGTTGAATCCATGCACGAACAAAAAAAAAACAAAGGCTTTTGATCGTTCTCAAAATAGAAACATTAGAAAAGAAAGCACGGGCTAATCTCACAACATGGATTCATGTTTTGTGAAGCCGTGAACAGGGGCAGAAAAATCCCCTGTTTTGAGACAGACGTAAAAAGATTCCCCGAAGCGCTGACGGTTACAACTCTGTGTGAGACGCGAGTGTGCTGTGACCTCAGAGGCTAATCTGGCAGATCAAAACGATATCTGACACCATCTTGTCTGACTGCGTGCCTCCAAATGATCAAACGTATTGGGAGAAGACTTCTACACAACTACAACTGAACTCCAGCAGTACCAGAGAAAGAGGAGACAAATGCTTAAGGTTGTTGTTAGCGTCTGGGTTCAGGACAAAACGGCACAACTGAGACAGGTATATCATTTCCTGTGTGTAATCACACTCACACACACACACACACACACACACACACACGGTCTGTAATTCAAAGATTTGGGGGGGGGGGGGCAAGAAAGAAGACATAGTGAGAGTGTTAATGGAGTGAGAGAAACAGTAACAGAAAGCACAGAGGACAGAACCACAGAGGCCAGCAGATGCATCTAAACGCCTGCAACACAATCAGTGTTTTGCTTTCCTGTGCCCACCCAGGGTCTAGTGTGTGTACCCACTGAGGCTACACAAACCTCATCTTTCAACGCCACCCACAACGTCTCTCTTTTTGTAATGAAACTTATGAGCGGGGGATGTGACTTTATTTGAGTGAGGAAAATTCCACGTTGAGAAGTAAAGAGAAGTAAAGAGAATCCCCACAGCGACCTGCAACCGTGGAAAGGGAGCCGACATGAGTAAATAATTCAGCAAAAATTCACCTCTTGCCCGCCCTGGTCTGCTGGGTTGGTAAATATAGGATTATGCAAATGAGCACACGGGGCATTGAATGGTTCCAGTTTCACATGTGGGATAGGCCTGCAGTGTAGGAGTAAAAGGGAAAGAGCCAACTCGCTAAATATGGATCAGCTGAGGAAGGAGCTGCCAACAAATGTAAAAATCCTGCTTCAAATGGAGAAGGCACACTCCCGGCACAGGGAGTCCACATGTCCATGGCGGGTTAAGGAAAAACCTGAGAACTTCCCGTCTTATCTTTGCTTGAAACATTTTGATACGACAAATCTGAAGAGTCCAGCAAACCAAAAAACACACGTAAACCAACTTTGCAACCCAAAAACGTCAAATATGAACCCTAATCTGAGCGACTGGTCGTCATCCATCGGCTGTAAAGGGGCGTACGCCAAAGAGGACAACTCAAGCACAGACTGAGCCCTCAGGAGAACACTTAAAATTATAGTCCATTTATATTAATGATGGACATGACGAGTCCCCAACATCCATAACCACTTTGTGTTGCATTCCAGTCAGAGATCTGGCATGTAGCACAGGGGCACAGGCGGGGGGGGGGCCTCAAAAACTGTGAGACCTTCAGACTAACAGTGTGTTTGGAGTCAACAAACAAGGACGAGGGCAGGAAACAGCAACGTGTGCGTGGCCAGCACAGGCAACACACAAAGCGGCACTAGTTGATCATTTAAGCCTCTTTTCCATTAGGATCGACTCAGCACAGTTTCTTTTACACTCGATGAGTCACAGGAGCGTCTTGTTCACAAAAATTAAAGCTGCCAGCTTTGAAACCCGGCAACAAAAACACTGCCGTGGTCCCGAGTGTGACGGAGAGACACAGACCGAGCAGCAGGTATATTCCCGCCTCGGCGTCCACATTTTTTGTAGCGTTCGTGTCGCATATTAACTATGTCGCGGGATGCTCGGACATGTTGCTATGACGATAAGCACCCACACTGGATTGTAACGGAAAGCCGGTCGATCCGAGTAGGTATTCGTGGAAAAGGGGCCGGACTAAGGTTTTGGAAAAATGAGGGGGGAAAGAAGAAAAACTACCTGATCCCTGGTGCTTGTGTCTGGCTCTGAAGGTGTTCCTGCCAGCGCTGCTGATGGTGGTGGTGAAGAGAATGAGGGTGAGGGTACGTGCAGGCAGAGAGGCAGCACGGGCAGGATGAACCGGTCCCTGGGTGGGGAACAGAGCCGGGACCTGGACTCTGGAAGAGCGGGCACTCCTGCCGGCCACAAGGGCAGCACACAGCGGAGGGGAAGTGACAGTGCTGGCAGCAGAGCGCAGCAGAGGAAGAGGACGGGGGCACAGCGGAGGGAAGGTGGCTTCTGACGGCGACGGCAGGAGAAGAAGAGGCGGCCGATGCTGGGGGAAGACTCCTCAGGGAACCATTCTGTTTGGGCACGCCACCGTTCTGGCTCGCTCTGTTCACTCGCTGAATAGTGTGTGGCTGCTGCTGCAGCTTTGATGCTGCGTCTTCATCTCCTCCTGCTGTCAGACAGTCACTAGCAGGGTCGCATGTGAGAGGGTCCTGGCCATTGCTGACTGCTGTCCTGATGTTTGAAGGTGCGTGTCCGCTGAGAGGATGCTGCCCACCGTTGCTGAGGGCCAGAGGGTCGCCAATTCCATCGCTCAGGGCCATCGTCCTCTCCCAGCGGGCCGGTCACGGACACCGTCACTCCTCTGCAGAGGGAGATGGTACATTTTAGTGGTCATTCTCTCACTTACCACAATTTACTATTAGTTTTTCTCATTTCGATTCTAGCATTGCAACATGCATTCAGAATGTGATGCAGTTGTTACAACTGTCGGTGTCACTGCAGCAGCATACACACTGATGAGCCTTTAAAGGAGTCCTTTAATGTTTCTCTTTATCGTTGTCTTATCAGTCTACTAAATATGGAGATACAAGGGACAGTCTCTTTCCCACGAAGAGCTGGGGTGGGGCAAAAGGCTGATAAGGTATCGTGATAAGTTACTAATACACTCAGGCCAAACAGCAATATTCTTGTGAAGTGGTGGAGAGCTTTTTCACAAACTCAGATTTGTCTGAGCATTTCATTTTTTCAAACACATTTTCCCTGATTGAGGTGGGAATGCACTCACCAGCTGTTTGCCAGCAAATACTGACTGACCCTTCAGCTGCCCTCACCTTTAATCCAACGGCTGCCCTTCCCCGAACCCTGGTCCTACTGGAGGTTTCTTCCTGTTACAAGGGAGCTCATCCCATATGGGCCAGCTGGGATCATCTTTGCATCGCCTCCGTCAGTGCGGCCCAGGGCGGGCGTGGCTACAATGTAGCTGCCGTCACCAGTGTGTGAATGGGTGGATGACTGAACGTGCAAAGCGCTTTGGGGTCCTTAGGGACTAAGTCAAAGCGCTATACAAATACAGGCCATTTACCATTTTGCTAAATAAATCAGCTTAAATTAGAGCAAACTGCCGCTACATAAACAAATGGAAGCAAACAGCTGCGCACCAACTAAAACTGCACCTACACCACACAACTGTCCCAATTTTGACTTGACCGTGCTCCGTTAATCCCCCGACAGCTCTGACTGCAATCAGGCTTTCAACGATATAACTGAAGTTATATTTTAACATCTGCATGTCCGTGTCATGCTGCTGCTTCCACCCGCTATTAGAAACTTGAGGCAGGTCCGTCCCAAAGTTGGGGAGAGCGGGGAAAAACAAAAACGCTGCTTCTTCTGTGTAATCCAGAGAAAACCGAAGTGTAAACAAGACAAGTTGGAGTTATGTGACTGATTATTTCTTGGCGAGCGACAGTGAGTTTTTGGAGTCTTGTCCTCACAGTGAGTCCAAGCAGAGACGAGCGGCTCCACAAAGTCACGGATCCTCGTCTGTAAATAATCCACAACACAAAGCACGGACTCATTCTTACACTTGGATGTTTGGACAGATAATAAATGAGAATAAACACGTAAATGAGCTGCTGGAGGCACCGTCTGCTAATTTTTTCAGTCTTTGGATGGAACCAGGATCTTCTCCCATTTCTGATTTCGTCCGTCTGCAGTTTGACAGACATGTTTATCCTGATCTTTTCATTTCAAAGTCAAATTCTGTTAGGGTCATCTGTTTATCTAGTCTAAAACAAAAGCCTTGTTTGTTTATTTATTTATTCATCAGAGTCTCCTAAAAACTCCAAACTACCAGTCCTGAGAAAGTAAGGAGAAAATCCTTTTCCATTCACAGCGAGGGGCCCCAGAGAGGGCCGAAGAAAAACGGCACATTCAGCAAAAATAACACACTAATGACATTACACATGCAAAAACATTTAGATTTAAAACATGCAGACTTTTCAACTTTACTGAATTAGCCATTTGAACTGTGATTGGTCAACACGTACAACATTTGTTGTGCGGTGTCCACTTTGGCACACTTAAGGAAAAGCGTGATTTTGCTGGAATGTGAACCGACCGAGCTCCCTGAAAGCACGTCACGCACTCTGGATAAGACCGAAGCAAGAAAAAACAGACGCCGTTCTGCCCTTATACAGCTCTACAAGTTCAGTTTTACATGTTTGGGTACTTCATGGCACAACTCACTCTTTCTTTCATTAAAGGGATCATTTTTCAAAGCCTTTACGTCATAAACTGCATCGGTTTTTACTGAGGTTTACTTCCCCAGGAGATCATGTGAGATTAACTCGTCTCTTCTCCTCTTTCCCCAGGCTCTGGCATGTAGCACCTTGCCCCTCTCTCCTTCAGTATATATGACTAACCCCACTGTTACTGGTACTTTGATGATACAGGCACAAATAAGCGACATTTCAAGTCTTTTTAACCACTCCTCACAGGTGGTGAGATATCCGCGGAGCTCCTCGGGATAACCATAATATCTTCGCAGCCAGAGTGGGCTTATATTTGATTGAAGCCAGTGCAGATGTTTTCCAATGATGCAGCTATGCAAAGACCTCACCCTTTAGCACTGCCTTAAAGTTCACCTACCAGTGGCACAAGCTGGTACCTTGACTAAAGGTCAGTACTTTTTACAGAGTCTGCAATCACTGATCAGTCTAACTCTTCTTAGTCTGCTCTCATAGGCAACAATCATAAGGTAGCAGAACGGCGTCATTCTGCAGTGAACAGTAACTATGAGTGATATGTAACTAGCATGTAAAGGATCTGAAGGGTCATTTTACTCATAACCAGCGACACAAGTCGCTCCCCGATGGCCTCGGCGTTCAGTCAGAAGCTATATGCAACTATTTAAGACGGTTGATGGAAATATTACAAATTCAAGTCCCACCATGACGACACACAGAGCACGCTCACCAGTGCAGTGTTTGACAAGCTCAGGGTGGAAGGAGGATCACTGCACATGGGTGTCATATGTTACAGAGTGAGCATAATGTTGCCTTCAGTAAATCTTTCAGCTTGTCATTGTGAGATTGTAGGAATGACTGTGGCTGTGAACTCATCAGGAAAGTGTCCGAGTCATAAATCAGGCAACAAAGATGTTTGACGGTTTTTGTCCCACATACTTCCATTTTTGGACCATAATCACTTTTTTTAAAAATTATTTTTCACTTTGCCAGTAAAGATGCTCATAGCTCAATTACTCGCTCCAGGTTCTACACAGTGCTCCAAATTAATGTGCAAATTGTGTTTAAGTGTCATAAAGATTAAATAAGTTGTTTTTCAATTAAACCCTTGGATGGAATTGTGTCTCAGGACTCTTTGTATCACTGAAATCAGTCTCGGATACCTGTGTTCATTAGTTTGCCAGGTGAGCCCAATTAAAGGAAAAACTACTAAAGGAGGATGTTCCACATTATTAAGCAAACCACCATTTTCAAGCAACATAGGAATGAGAAATGATCTCTGCTGCTGAAAAGCGTGAAATAGTTGAATGTCTTGGACACGTAATGAAAACCTTAGATATTTCATGAAAACTTAAGTGTGATCACCATAATGTTAAGAGATTTGTGGCTGAGTCACAGCACACACAGGTTCGTGCAGATAAAGGCACAATGATGAAGGTTTCTGCCAGAGAAACCTGAGAGCAGCTGCTAAAAGACCATCATAAAGCAGCAAACACATATTTGAAGCTGCTGGTGACTCCGGAGCCCTGCGAACATCAAAGTGTAGGATCCTCCAGAGACTTGTGTGGTCCCCACTTTTCCCTGACCTCAATCCTACTGAGAACCTTTGGAGGATCCTCAAGCAAAGAAAGAAAACAAAAAAAAAAACTGAGGGTGGGAGGCAGTTCACATCCAAACAGCAGCTGTGGGAGGCAGCTCTGACATCCTGCAAACACATTTCCAAAAACCTACAAGTTCCATGGATGCAAGAATTGTAAAACTGCTATCAAATAAGGGTCCTGTGTTAATGTGTAACTTGACCTGTTAAGATGTTTTTGATTGAAATAGCTTGATTTCAGTGAAATTGATCTACTAATGCTGCAAATTCAACAAATGACCATTTTCAATTCTCTACGACCTATAAAATGTTTTGAAACTCTGTGTGCGTAATAATTAGGAACAAAGCATGTTAAGTTTTTTTATTTTTGAAAACCGCTGATTTCACTGGGAGTTTTGTTCAGTAACAGTGGGATTGTACTCTAATGGTTGATGACTCAAATTATGCCGACTGTCATTTGAATCGACTATTTAGGAAAAACAGAGAAAAATATCATTTGCATAATAATTTTGAACGAGGTGTAGTTTTAGAACACTTTTCACCAAGGACGACCGCTGTGGGAGTATGTTCTGTATTTAATACAGTTAAATCCACAAATCATGAGAAAGTATACTCTTTCATTTTGTTTCATAAATAAAAAGAGCTCCCGTGGAGGTAGTCGTGCAGATCTAAGAGAACTAGTACACACCTGTGCGGTAAACCTGAAGACAGATGGGTTTTCTCTGAAAACTTCACCTGTGAAATATTTGGCAGACTAAACTAATTTTCTCGTCTTCTCATTGAAGTCACAACAGTCATAAAATGAGACCGTTTCAGATCAATATGATTTATGGAGCATGAACGGGCAGAGAATCTGAGGATTACAGAAAATATGAGAAAAAAAAGCTTCCAACAAGTGAGGAAAAACAGGAGGTTCGTGCTACAGTTTCAATTACAAAAATACACACAGGAGACCACAGTGTGTGTGTCTGTCTGTCTCTGTGTGTGTGTGTGTCTGTCTCTGTGTGTGTGTGTGTGTGTCTGTCTCTGTGCGTGTGTGTGTCTGTCTGTGTCTGTGTGTGTCTGTCTGTCTGTCTCTGTCTGTGTCTGTCTGTGTGTGTCTGTCTGTCTCTGTCTGTGTCTGTCTGTGTGTGTCTGTCTGTCTGTCTGTCTGTCTCTGTCTGTGTCTGTCTGTCTGTCTGTGTGTCTGTGTCTGTCTGTGTCTGTCTGTCTGTCTGTGTCTGTGTGTGTGTGTGTCTGTGTCTGTCTGTCTGTCTGTGTGTGGGGTAAGAACAGTTAGGATTGTTTCAGCGTGAGATGATTCTGTCACCTGTGTAAGGTGTTTTTTTGCTGTCAGTTTTAGTTTTCAGAAACAAAGTCTGAATTGGGAGATTTGGGGAAAAAAGGATTCAGCAAAGAAATCTGAAAATTAAATCTGAATTTCTTTTTGTGATCAGAAGGTTCAATAAATGCTCGGTCAGTATCAGTGCAGTTACACTAAAAACAACTCCACTGTGCATCACATGTTTACTAAAGTCAATACAGCTACCAAATTACCTGCTTTTTTTTTTCTTTTTTTATAAACACAACTGGGGGCAAAGGTCAAGCTCACAAGAGCATCACAGAAGGAGTCCAGCAAAGGTGTCTCAGGAACTATATGACTATAAATGTCGCTGACATCAGCTCCTATGTGATGAGCTCCTGCTTCAGCACGAGTAGCATGTCATTATCTTTATGAGTAGGTATCCCTGAAGTTCACCACTAAAGAAAAACGTTACTTTTACTCTGGCAGTTTAGCATGAAAGGCTCGTGATCAGTAAAACCGCTCACAGCTTTTTCGCTGGATAAATAAATGTGCTTAACTCAAACGCTCGTTGGCTACTGGAGGCAGTGAAACGGACTAAAAAGCTTTGACAACAACAGGCACAGTTTCAAACCTGTGTACCAAAGTTAATTTGAAAAGGGACGCCAGCACCCCGTGGATGGAAAGATGGCTTTGGGACTGACGATCAGAAACAAATTACCCAGTCTGCCATGACCCTTTCTGTTAGGATGCTACTGATTGGTAGCTTGTGAGGAGGCAGTTGCTACTAGGGCTGGGCCATATCATACCGTTCACGGTAATACCGGTATAATGTTGGGCAACGATAAGAAAATGAAATATGGCGATAGAATATGGGTAAAACACGCAGTGCCTTTGTTTTCATACGCACATGGCGGAAAAAGCATGGCGGCGACGAAGAAGGGAGAAAGCAGATCGTTGAATGAAACAGATGAACCTGAACTGGTTTGTAAAAATGCTGCAGCTTCACTGGTGTGGAACTGGTTTAGCTTTCGTCCCTCAGATACACAACAAAGCACTATTTTTGGTAGCGCATGCTAGCGGGCCGTCGTTATTACCGTGTTGTTTGGAAAATACGGCGCACTTAAAATCATCCTTTGATTTTTCTGAAAGTCGACAGCGCCCCTTATAATCCCGTGTGCCTTATGTATGAACTCTGGTTGTGTTTACTGACCTCGAAACGATTTTATGTACACGGCGCTCGAAAATCTGTCGAATGTTTCAGTACGACTTTGCTAAGCTACGAAGCCGCACCTCCGCTTGAGCCTCGCGGAGTGATACGTGCTGTGCTTCAACATAATGTTACCGTATTGTGTGTGTGTATAACCTCTTTTTAAGTGTTGTGGATGTTATACATGGTTATGCTGAGGACATGTCGGCCAGTTTCCACTGGAAATGCCTTTTGGTTAAACTGTCAGCGAGGAGTTTGCACTGTTACATTTTATATAACTTTAATGCAAAAAACAGCTGCTTGTTTAAGTGAAAATACATTGTTGGGTTTTTTCCACTAATGAAGTCGCAAATTTTCAAATGTAAATCGTGATAAATATTTTTGGTCATATCGCCCTGCTCTAGTTGTTACCTTCATGTTGTTGGTGTGAAAAGACAAGAACCAAGTGAACATTAAGGGAAGCTTGAACTTGACAACAGTGACAACTGTTGTAAAACGCATTTCAGCTTTAAAGCCTTTGTTTAAGTTTGCTTCAAGGGGGACCGTGAATGAGGCTCTCGATGTGTGAACAATGCTATCTGCCATGTAGCTGAGATAAAGCACGAAGAGGAGGCTGATGACGTGGAAAACATTTCAGATGCTTCAGACCCAGACTGGTTACTGTAGTGCTTCAAATGCTCCCGCATCCTGTGAAACACGACTCCTTTGTACTGATTATAATGCCACTTGAAGTCACTGCGACTTTACCGCTTTGAAAATGACGTTGAATCTGTGCGCCTTGAGTTTTACCTCAACCTGAACCTTTCATGGAAGGTTCAGGATTTCATTTCACTCCAACGGTGATTTCCCCCCCACCCCCCAAAAAAGGATGTCCTCACATCTGAGCAACAAGTCATCCATCACAGTAGCCTGTTTTTCCCATCCGACACGCACGCTCTGTGTGTGTGTGTGTCTGTGTGTGTGTGTGTCATCTCGACATGAGCAAGTGGCGAAACATGAGCACGGCAGCCCCCCCGAGGTCAGGGGTGGCTGAGGAAGGATGAGGTTAGAAAAGGAGAGAAGAGCTGGGGGATGGCCAGATGAAGTCATTAGTCTGAGGCTACGTCCACACTGGCCCGGATAGATTTGAAAACGGCGTTTACGTCTGAAAACGCTCCGCGTCCCCACTAGAGTTTTCAGTTGTTTTCACAGAGTTGTGCGTTCACATTGAAACGGCCCAAAACGCTAACGTACCAGTCCTGCGCATGCGCAAAATCGAGTGAGAATTAAAGAATTTGAAGAAAAGCTATCTGGAGCACGTACAGACTGATATGAATCTTTTTTTAGGGCTGTCAAAATTGAGAGCAATCAAAACAAACAAACAGCTGTATAATGCACTCCGCTCTTTGTTTAATTGGTCACATGACTGCATCACGTGACTAACATGCGTCATCGTTTTAGAAACTGTGCGTTTTCGCTGTCCACACTGCGACGTGGCCGGTTCCGTTTTGAAATGTATTCGTTTTTCCTTGGGGAAAGCGCCGTCTCAGGCTACGTCCACATGTACACGGGCATTTTTGAAAACGGAGATTTTCCGTTTTCGTTTAAAAAAAAATAAAAAAAATAAAAAAATCCCGTCCACACGTAAAAGTCAGAAACGATGGAAAACACTGCTAGGAACATGCCAAAGCAGCAGGTGGCGCTATATTCCTATCCGTGTAGAAATGTTGGCCAATCAGAAGTCTACAGGGAGTGCAGAATTATTAGGCAAGTTGTATTTCTGAGGAATAATGTTATTATTGAACAACAACCATGTTCTCAATGAACCCAAAAAACTCATTAATATCAAAGCTGAATGTTTTTGGAAGTAGTTTTTAGTTTGTTTTTAGTTTTAGCTATTTTAGGGGGATATCTGTGTGTGCAGGTGACTATTACTGTGCATAATTATTAGGCAACTTAACAAAAAAACAAATATATACCCATTTCAATTATTTATTTTTACCAGTGAAACCAATATAACATCTCCACATTCACAAATATACATTTCTGACATTCAAAAACAAAACAAAAACAAATCAGCGACCAATATAGCCACCTTTCTTTGCAAGGACACTCAAAAGCCTGCCATCCATGGATTCTGTCAGTGTTTTGATCTGTTCACCATCAACATTGCGTGCAGCAGCAACCACAGCCTCCCAGACACTGTTCAGAGAGGTGTACTGTTTTCCCTCCTTGTAAATCTCACATTTGATGATGGACCACAGGTTCTCAATGGGGTTCAGATCAGGTGAACAAGGAGGCCATGTCATTAGTTTTTCTTCTTTTATACCCTTTCTTGCCAGCCACGCTGTGGAGTACTTGGACGCGTGTGATGGAGCATTGTCCTGCATGAAAATCATGTTTTTCTTGAAGGATGCAGACTTCTTCCTGTACCACTGCTTGAAGAAGGTGTCTTCCAGAAACTGGCAGTAGGACTGGGAGTTGAGCTTGACTCCATCCTCAACCCGAAAAGGCCCCACAAGCTCATCTTTGATGATACCAGCCCAAACCAGTACTCCACCTCCACCTTGCTGGCGTCTGAGTGGGACTGGAGCTCTCTGCCCTTTACCAATCCAGCCACGGGTCCATCCATCTGGCCCATCAAGACTCACTCTCATTTCATCAGTCCATAAAACCTTAGAAAAACCAGTCTTGAGATATTTCTTGGCCCAGTCTTGACGTTTCAGCTTGTGTGTCTTGTTCAGTGGTGGTCGTCTTTCAGCCTTTCTTACCTTGGCCATGTCTCTGAGTATTGCACACCTTGTGCTTTTGGGCACTCCAGTGATGTTGCAGCTCTGAAATATGGCCAAACTGGTGGCAAGTGGCATCTTGGCAGCTGCACGCTTGACTTTTCTCAGTTCATGGGCAGTTATTTTGCGCCTTGGTTTTTCCACACGCTTCTTGCGACCCTGTTGACTATTTTGAATGAAACGCTTGATTGTTCGATGATCACGCTTCAGAAGCTTTGCAATTTTGAGACTGCTGCATCCCTCTGCAAGATATCTCACTATTTTTGACTTTTCTGAGCCTGTCAAGTCCTTCTTTTGACCCATTTTGCCAAAGGAAAGGACGTTGCCTAATAATTATGCACACCTGATATAGGGTGTTGATGTCATTAGACCACACCCCTTCTCATTACAGAGATGCACATCACCTAATATGCTTAATTGGTAGTAGGCTTTCAAGCCTATACAGCTTGGAGTAAGACAACATGCAGGAAGAGGATGATGTGGACAAAATGCTCATTTGCCTAATAATTCTGCACTCCCTGTAGAAGCCTCGGTGGGAAATAGTAAACAAAGCTGGGGCATAGAAGCAGGACCAAGTGATATGTGTGGAGGGACAGTAACTGTGTGTGTATGTAAGCATTTAAACACTGCAGAGAGTACAAGTAACAGTATTGTAGAAATTCATTTCACCGAAACAATAACCTGGCGCACAGTGTGACGTCAAAAAAGGCGCACAACTTTGACGCTGCGTTTTCTCCGTTTTTCACATCCACGCGTAAACGCAAAAACAGTTTTCGAAAATATCCACCCTGGCAGGCATTTTTATAAATCTCCGTATTCAGTGACCGAAAACGCCGTTTACGTGTGGACAGAAGGTGCAAACGCATAGAAAAATTTGCGTTTTCAAAAATACCCGGGTATGTGTGGACGTAGCCTCAGTGTGGACGAGAGGCCAAAACGGAGAGAAAATGATGAGTGGACGTGGCCTGGGACTCCCACAGCTGTCAAAGAGCCTGGAACGGCTGAGGAAGGGCCGGTGTTCTGAGAAACCACCCTACTCTGACAAAACGTCCTACCCGTATTATAATTTGACAGTGACTTGCGACTAAACGTAACCCTACCCCTACCCATAACCTTAAGAAGTATTCCAGATGGGTGAGAGAAAAAGAAGTTAATTCGGCGTTGGTTTTGTGCGCATGCGGCGCAGAAACATTGGGTAGGATGTTTTTCATGTAGGATGGATTCCCAGAACTGGACTGGGAGCAGCAGGGTTTGAAGGACGTTGCCTGAAAGCAGTGGCGTGTCCAGCGGGGTGGCCTGGGGGGGCACAGGCCACCCCCCTAACCAGACTGGCCACCCCAGGTGCCACCCCGAAGCTAAAACAATAAAATTTAATGAAATATCAAATGTACGATTATGGTTTCACAGTGAAGCTCAGATGTCCGAGGGTAAGTGAATGCAGCACCGGCTTCTGCACTATGCGCATCATGTTAGCAAAGGTAGAAGAGCCACGCAGGAAAGACGGCACCACAGAAAACATTTTTTCAGCCAAAGATTAACAAGTTAACATAGCTGGACTAGCCATCGGACATTTGCACAGTGGGCTGATGACTTATTAATTAATTTATTTTTTTGTAACGGCATGAACAATGAGAGGTGGTGGATTGGCCAGATGCTGGAAGATTTGTAAAAATAACTCAGTTGTTTGGTGGTGGCTATGGAGGAGCTTCCACCGAGGCAACAGGTGGATGAGGGAAGGGGAGGCAGGAGGAGAGCCCCGAGGCAGCCACCAGTCCGAGTGTCAGGTGAACTGAACTTCAGGTAAGAAGTTATGAGCTGCAGTCTATCTGGGTCAGATATAAACCACGTTTAGGTGCAGTTTATTTTCGTTGTGCTGACTTTTTACCCTCAGTTGCAATAACTCATACTGCGTTCTAGCCAGTTTGACGGAGTTTTTATACAGCTGGGTGGGTGCTATGATGTTACTGATAGTGAACTTTATTTTATTCATAAGGTTAGTTAGTAGAGTTGCCAACGGCTCCTTAAAAAAATGGAATGGTCCGTCATTCAGAGAAAATATTACACGTTTTGTATTGAGCTGAGAAGAGACGCAGTTTGTCCCGGACTTTAGCTATAATGAAAAAAAGACACAAAGCTGGAGTTATTCTGTCGTAACGCTGCACAGCTGCCTCTTCTTCTCTCATTCTCTCCCCCTGCCTCTCCTGTTTCTACTTCAATCATGAAACTGATCAATGATCAGCTGATTGTCTCTCTTGTTTATCGCCCACTTTGCGCCAGAAAGAGGAAACCAGCAGATGTCGTGCTAAACAACAGCAGCACGTTTAAGCTTGATCAGCTGTTGTTAGAATTTATTTAATATTAATTTCTAGTATCAGCTGATGTTTGCTGGAGCCACAGCTGTAAAGCTGCTGGTCATTATGTCGGTTTGGATATGTGGTGAGAGGGAAACATGAAGATGAAACCAGGAGATGTCCTTACTGAATCATCAGAGCTGTGATGGAGAAACAGGTTTACCTTTTAGGTGACATGGATGAGTTGAAGTTATGAACTGTTTCTGAGAGACAAATAACACCAGGATCCTTTTTTAGGTAGCTGACAGCTGGTAACTGTGCAGGGGTGGATCTAGCAAAGTGTTGCCAGGGGGCCAGGTAGGGCATTAACAGGGAGAGGGGGGCACAAAGACATACTTTTCTTTCTTATTATCATTTCAAATATTTAGCTTTTATTAAATAATTATCTGAATCTTGCGAACAAAGTTTTTATCTGATGTAAAATGTATAGAAATTATACATATACCAACAAGACTTCTCACAGTTTGTGAGAAGATTATCTTTTTTTAATAGGCATTGGTTTTGCATTGGCTAATTTGCCAATTGTATGTTAAAATGTTCGTATTTTAATATTAAAAAATGTTTTTGCCCAAAACATATGTGCACTACATGTCAGTAAAAATACTATGCAAATATTGCTGTCCTTGACTGCTGAATAAACACTAACTGATTGTATCTCTTGTACTTTATCAACGCAGTATCTAAAAACTTTGCACCGTAGTGGTTAAAATCTCATTCTAATAAGAGTTAAAAGCGCATTCGGTTATTAGGTTTATAGGATTATTGAATTATAGTTAACGGTTGGTAGAATTGTTTTTAACATTATCTGACAATTACATCTGCCACCCTTCTCCAAATCTGTGCCCCTACCTGCCCCCCCCAACAAAAGTTTTCTAGACACGCCACTGCCTGAAAGTCGATGAGCTTTTGCTCAAACTGCAGACACAAGCTGGGCCTCGCATCTCTCTTCAAAATAAAAGCTGACGGCTTGAACAACGACAACTCTTCTCACTCCACCTATTTCATGAAGGAACGTCTGCTGCTATTTATCAAGTGTACCGAGAAGGATTTCAGCAGATTTGATTTCATGGAAAAAATAAAATAAATAAATAAAAATAAATAAAATGCTGATAATATTGATTACATGGTTACAGTCGGTTTCTCATTATGTAAAGTTTTTGTTTTTACAGAAACAGAAACTTCTTCTATATGGCTGAAAGCACACGACAGTACGTGGCTCCAATTTCCCAGATTTCTTGCACGATCGTCCGGCTCAGGTGGAAATAATCTGACAGGCTCTGAATGTCTATGAGAAGGAAGTGTGAAATACAGTGACCCCGAATCCTAAACCATCACTCCTCCTTAATCCGACATGTCAAACTCCGTCTAGACTCTGAACGATGAAGTGCCATTTCCCTTCATTCTCCTATAAAAAGCGGCAGCTTTACTTGTGCCAGCAGGGATAAAGCTACGCTGTTCTCCTCAAAGCCCGAAAGGCTTCAGTAAGAAAAATATGTCCCCTAAAAAAAGATTCACTGCGCAAGCAGCTTGGAGTAACGCAAGCGATGACGAGGTGCCTCGTCTTCTTCTGCTGCCGTCTTTCATGTCAGCTTTATGATTACGGGGTGTGAGAGAAGGAGAACCTAAGGCGACAGGCATCTAACGGCACCACTAGGCAAGGCATCCTGCATCCCTTTAATTAAAGCTAATAGGCAGCAATTACCAGGAATCAGTCAAGAGACGGTTAATACCAACACTGCCTCTAATAATAATTAGAACATCAACAGCAGGCATTCAGTTCGTGCTGGTGCACACATGCCTCGCACCGCTCCAGGATTAGCCGGGCTTTAAAAGAAAACACAACTAGATGGGAGTAGCTCGCCATGTCATGTCTGTGTCATGTTTATGCCCTCATTACAATTTATATGCTCACTAGAAATATGGCATCAAGTTACCCTCTAAAAAATGTGACTGCATCAAAAGGTTAAAATTGAGTGTTTACATGAAACGCTCCAAATCTGCCCCAGATTGTTATGAGTCTGTACACGGTTACTGATACAGTTTAAATGTGCATGTTTACGGTGCTCACATGAGTGTAATCCAGCCTAAATCAGATACGGAGTAATGAATGGAGCCTCCGTCCAAATGTGAGTGAACGGTGAACGCGCTTATATTCAGTGCGGCTGCTCTTTATGGGTAAATCATGACGATATTAACCTTATACGCGGTAAGTAGATCAAACTGCAGTTACATGAGTGGGACAACAATGAGAAAGCTCGCGCCAGAGCTGTTAATCACCTTTTGAGGGCTAAAGCTTAAATGCGCGCTGCTGGCCAGAGGAGACGGATCCGTCTACTTACAAACAACACGGCAGATCGATTCCCCCGAACTGGAGCGCCGTGAGCTGTCCACGGAGGAAGGGGGAAGTGATTTTGGGCTTCGTCTAACTGCGCTTCCAGCCAAACCACTTGGATAGACACACTGACGCTCGTGGACCCAAACAGCACACAGCTCTCTTACACGCACCGCGGCTCACACTCGCACACTTTCTCCTCAGAAAGGTCTCGGAAGTCCGGTGAAACTGTGAGCACTGTGAGCAGTGCTGCAGTCAACAACTGTGTGCAGGCCCCGTGGTACCTACCGTGCTCGGTGTCTCCCGGTGCTTTCGCTTATTATCGCCGGTGGAATCCACAGCACGCGACGCAGCGTAACCCCAAACAGAGGCAAAAATAATAATGGCAACAAAACACAAACGAACCAGCTCCGGTAAAGTTAGAACATCCACAAGAGCCCGGAAACAAACCGTACAACCGGGGAGGGAAAAAATAAAGCAGCAACAAGTCTAGAGGACAGCGGAGTGTTTATCGTGGGAGTGTGTCCTGAGAAACACCCACCCACACGAGCTCCAGCTATCTGCTCTCCAGAGGCAGGAGGCGGTGGGCTGGGACTAAACCGGGCAGCACTGATAGGATGGTCACACCGTCCGCTTTAACCCGCTCACTGCCACACGCCACAGCGGTGGCACGCGCATATATAATAAGAATAACAATAACTTTATCCTATGCTACATCCTGAGGGAAATTCTTTTGTCATGCACATGCTCAAAGCAGCAGGAGAGCCAGAGGAACAGATGAATATTAGTGTACAGTAATATACAGTAAGATAGTTATTTGATACTATGCCTTGCACTAACGAAGTAATATTTATAACTATATCCTGGAGAATAAATAACTTAACTATCAGTGCAGGCGATTCTAGGAAGTGACATAGTATTGTGCAATAGAATAAAGGGAGTAGCAGCGTATAATGGGGGGATGAAACAAATATTCAATAAGGTACTGTTGGGTAATATTGCACGGTCTGAAAGGGAACAGAATAACATTGGTAATAGTCTCAGGAAAATCACCTACAGAGTGAGGAGTGTATATAAATCCCCCTCTCGCCCCTGCGAGCGGTTCATCCTTCAAGCTCGGGTCCTCTACCAGAGGCCTGGGAGCTTGAGTGTCCTGCAGTATCTTAGCTGTTCCCAGGACTGCGCTCTTCTGGACAGAGATCTCCGATGTTGTTCCCGGGATCTGCTGGAGCCACTCGCCTAGCTTGGGAGTCACCGCACCTAGTGCTCCGATTACCACGGGGACCACCGTTACCTTCACCCTCCACATCCTCTCGAGCTCTTCTCTGAGCCCTTGGTATTTCTCCAGCTTCTCGTGTTCCTTCTTCCTGATATTGCTGTCATTTGAACCGCTACATCGATCACTACGGCCGTCTTCTTCTGTTTGTCTACCACCACTATGTCCGGTTGGTTAGCCACCACCATTTTGTCCGTCTGTATCTGGAAGTCCCACAGGATCTTAGCTCGGTCATTCTCCACCACCCTTGGGGGCGTGTCCCATTTTGACCTCGGGACTTCCAGGTTATACTCAGCACAGATGTTCCTGTACACTATGCCGGCCACTTGGTTATGGCGTTCCATGTATGCCTTGCCTGCTAGCATCTTGCACCCTGCTGTTATGTGCTGGATTGTCTCTGGGGCATCTTTACACAGCCTGCACCTGGGGTCTTGCCTGGTGTGATAGACCCCAGCCTCTATGGATCTTGTACTCAGAGCTTGTTCTTGTGCTGCCATGATTAGTGCCTCTGTGCCGTCTTTCAGTCCAGCTTTGTCCAGCCACTGGTAGGATTTCTGGATATCAGCCACCTCCCCCATCTCCCGGTGGTACATACCGTGCAGGGGCCTGTGCTTCCATAATGGTTCCTCCTCTTTCTTGGGTTTTCGTATTTGTGAATGTTCGTTGTCTCATCCTGGATCGTGGTGCTCACACTCACCAGTCCCCGGCCTCCTTCCTTCACTTAGCGTACAGCCTCAGTGTGCTGGACTTGGGGTGAAACCCTCCGTGCATGGTCAGGAGCTTCTATCGCCTCCTTTGGCCAGCTTATTATCCCAGCAGGGTACCTGATCACGGCCAGGGCGTAGGTGTTGATGGATCTTGTTCTTCCCATTCAGCTGACTCCTCAGGACTTGCCTGACCCTCTGCAGGTACTTGGTGGTTGCAGCTTTTCTAGTGACTACACTTCTCCAGTCCGAACAACATCCCGATGTCATCGCTGTATATCCTGGTGGTGTGGATCAGTGAATCGATGTCTCGTTCAGTCTTGGCATACAGCTTGATGTCATCCATGTACAGGAGGTGGCTGACAGCTGCTCCGTTCTGTAGTCTGTATCTGTAGCCAGTCTTGTTAATGATCTCACTGAGGGGTTCAGGCCTATGCAGAGCAGCAGTGGGCACAGAGCATCTCCTCGGTAGATCCCGCACTTGATGGTGACTTGTGCTATGGGCTTGAATGTGGCCCAGTGTTGTCTGCAACATCCCCATTGAGTTCCTGATGAAGGCTCTTAGGGTCCTGTTGATCTTGTATAGCTCCAGGATCAAGGTGTGGGGCATTGAGTCATAGGCCTTCTTGTAATCAATCCAGGCAGTGCACAGGTTGGTCAGTCTGGTCTTGCAGTCTCAGCTGATTGTTTGGTCAACCAGAGGCTGGTGTTTTGCGCCTCTGGTATTCTTACACACACACACACACACACACACACACACACACACACAGAATGGAGAACACAAAATTGGTCCAAAAACCTCTCATGTTCAGCTGTTTTTTTGTAAAAAGATAACAATGTTAGCCTTTTCTGCAGCTATGTGGCATATATGGTATCACTCTTGGCTGGAAGCAGTGCTTAAACAATGGAAAAAACACAAACTTTGTCCAAAAACCTCTCATGTTTAACTGTTTTCCACTTTTTCTTTGGTCATTTTAGCCTTTTTGGCCAGGGTGAAGGGAGTATCTGCCATCAAACAAGAAGACAGCCGCATGTAGCTACGATGGTGTTTGCTAGTTCACCTTACATGCATTAATGTAATAACGTGGTTAGCCTACTCAACGTAAATTATAATGGCACCTGGATACCGGTACCCATCCCTGATCAGTAGTATTTGGATCAATCCGCTGCCCACGTGTTCTCCCTGTGTGTGTGTGTGTGTGTGTGTGTGTGTGTGTGTGTGTGTGTGTGCGCGCGTGTGTGTGTGTCAGTGCCAGTTCATTGTCTGGCTTCCTCCCACAGTCCAAAGACAGGCATGCTAAGAGGACTGTTTGCTCCTAAACTGGCCACAGGAGTGAACGCTCGTCTGTCAGTACACCTTAGCCCTGCAGTAGACTGCCAACCTGTGCGGGGGTGTACCCAACCTTTCCGTCCATGACAGCCTGAGAGACTGTATACATGGACAAAATTGGTTAACCTACCTGTAAGTCATTAAGTCAGCTCCCAAATCACCCCCAGCACACACCGCTGTTCATTACCAAAACAGACTGCACCAAGCGTACTCGGCACTTTAAGCGTCTTCTGCCTACAAACAGCTATGTGGCCATTTTTTTAAAAAGTCAGAATTTACCTTGAACTCCTTGAACCAGAGTCCTCATTAGGATGGTCATACTCTCAGTGCTTGATTCAAATGAAGAGGTTATTTATCCAGCTGAGTCAAGATCTGTGTGAAAGTGTGATATCAAGTGGCCAAAGGAGGCTGTCAGCAGCCGCCCTTACACAGACCGTAAACGGCCTATAATTATCTGAAATTCTACCACATAATTCCTTAATAAGGCTGCACCCATTCTTAATGCATCAGATTACGTAAATTACACATTACTGTTCTGATGTGCTAGCAGCTCTTCTGGCTTTACTAAAGTATCTACTTTAAAGATCTCTCCCTCCTCCACATCCACGCTACCAAACCTCTGGGCTCACCAAATCAATACACTACTTCATGACAGTTTGAGAATATATACAACAGCTACCCCGTGCACACGAAGGATCTTGTGAGTCACTCTGAAAAAGAATTAGTTGCAAAAAGCATGATTTTACATGTTACAGAACTCATTTCTGTCCATACAGGTCATAACATTGTTGTACATTCTGTTCCTCTTGCTGGCACGTTGAAATAAAACGTGTAGTTTACTCTTATACAGCAAAAAAAGAATGAAACGATCAATGAAACATGCTCCGTACGAGGCCGCTTTTTATTTAAAACCCAGGTTTTTTCGGAGATTAATCACGATGGTCAGCGCCATCTTTCACCTTCTATTTGTGGTCTCCAGTTTGAGAAATGCTTTGTGCTCATGATCTGGAGAAAGTTCTGGAAATGCTTTCATGTTTGCTCGCAGGAAGCTGATTCTTCTCAGCGGGGGAGATGGTTTATCGCAGGGGATGCTGGGAAGCCAGAGGGTCGTACCTGGCTTTAATTTCAGCTGTCCGACAGGATTAGGCCACAGTTCATATACTGAGCTGTAATTATGTGCAGTAGTGATGTGCTGGTTCACAGCTGGCCCCGGGGCCAGACAGGACCTAAGCCTTCAAGGCTTTGGAGTCATCATCTAATAACAACTGTGCACTAACTCATTGTTCATTGTCATGCACTGCACCCTTTCTTTTGTGAAAAGGAGCCTCGCTGTTGCCTGATCAAGTCCAAAATGATTGAAGCAGAAGACTTCCTCTAACAGCACGATCGGTTCAGATTCTACTAAGACCAACATTAATAAAAATGTGGAGTAGAAACATGGTAAAGTCCCAGTTTGGGTTTTCTTTCCCAGCCGACATCAAAGGCTGCTTTGGGGACGGAGGCCCCGGTGTGGCCCCTGAGCACACTGCACACAACTCACTGATTTCAACAGGTTTAGAGGACGGGAGGGGAAAAGGGGGTGGGAGAGAAAGAGAAGGACGCGATGTTTCCAAACCATTTAAGGCTGTGACGTGACAATATTTAAATTCACTGTTTCCCAAGCACTAATTACAAACGTGGGGGTCAGAATGACTATCATTTCCCTCCCGTTGTGGATCTGAAAGCAAGTACGACAACGAGCAGCCCACACGGCAAACTCGTCGTCTCTGCCCGGAAACCTCAAACAGCTGCAATAAAGAAAAAACACGGGAGAAGAAGAAAGCCTCTGTGCCAGGCCCATAAGTTAAAACATGATCCAACTTGTGACAAAAAAAACAAAACATTAAGAGTAGAGCAGGGCGATATAACCGAAAATATTTATCACGATATACGTTTGAAAACTTGCGATAACGATATAACTGACGATATAATTGACACGAGACAAAATACTTTACAACTCCACAATTTTTTTAGTGCAAAAAACCCATCACTGTATTTTCACTTAAACAAGCAGCTGTTTTTTGCATTAAAGTTATATAAAATGTAACAGTGCAAACTCCTCGCTGACAGTTTAACCAAAAGGCATTTCCAGTGGAAACTGGCCGACATATCCTCAGCATAACCATGTATAACATCCACAAAACTTAAAAAGAGGTCATACACACACAATACGGTAACATTATGTTGAAGCACAGCACGTATCACTCCGCGAGGCTCCGCCTACGATAGCCGTAACGCTCCCACAATCCATCAAGCGGTGCGGCTTCGTAGCTTAGCAAAGTCGTACTGAAACATTTGACAGATTTTCGAGCGCCGTGTACATAAAATCGTTTCGAGGTCAGTAAACACAACCAGAGTTCATACATAAGGCACACGGGATTATAAGGGGCTCTGCCTGATTTTAAGTGTGCCGTACTTTCCAAACAACACGGTAATAACGACGGCCCGCTAGCATGCGCTACCAAAAATAGTGCTTTGTTGTGTATCTGACGGACGAAAGCTAAACCAGTTCCACACCAGTGAAGCTGCAGCATTTTTACAAACCAGTTCAGATTCATCTGTTTCATTCAACGATCTGCTTTCGCTCTTCCCCTTCTCCATCGCCGCCATGCTTTTTTCGCCACGTGCATATGAAAACAAAGGCGCTGCGCATGCGCGTTTTACCCATATTCTATCGCCATATTTCATTTTCTTGTCGTTGCCCAACATTACACCGGTATTACCGTGAACAGTATGATATGGCCCAGCCCTAATTAAGAGCGATCTAACAGCAGAGCATGCTAGTCATTATGAGGTTTGTCATACACGCAGGAGGGGGCAGGTAATCCTAGAAGTTCACTGCAGCTACCTACGGTGGCGACAATGTCTGGCTGACGGGGGAGAGGATGAGAGAAAGGCAAAGAAATATTGAGAAGCGCTGGAGTGACGATAACAGCATGAAGAAAAACAAACTAAAAAAGAGTGACTGACTGGACAACTAAAATTGGGGGGGCATAAAGTCTGAAGGACCCGGAAACACAATCCCTCCAACACCCCGGCTGTGTGGATCTCCCACCCGATGGACAGCGAGGGTCCAGTGAGCCCTGATTGGCTGTAGTCCAGCTGACACCTTCACATTTAGAGACAAGAGCCTTTCTTCTCCGCTATCCACGGCTCAACATTTTACAAAACAAACCTCAATTGTGCGCTCGTGACGAGCCACATGTCGCACATATGTGCACTGGGCTTGTTGCAAGGACACAGCCTCTGGCAAATTGCTGTACTCATCCTTTGTAACGCTTCCAAATAAAG